>NW_022196894.1:74895073-74981445 GCF_008632895.1 Mastomys coucha | reverse complement strand
TAAAGGGCCAATAAATATCTTCAACAAAATTATAGAAGAAAACTTCCCTAACCTAAAGAAAGAGAAGCTCATGAACATACAAGAAGCCTACAGAACTCCAAATAGACTTGACCAGTAAAGAAATTCCTCCCATCACATAATAATAAAAACACCAAATGCATTAAACAAAGGAAGAATTTTAAAAGCAATTAAGGAAAAAGTCAAGTAACATATAAAGGCAGGCCTATCAGAATTACACCAGACTTCTCACCAGAAACTATGAAAGCTAGAACATCCTGGGAAGATGTCATACAGACCCTAAGAAAACACAAATGCCAGCCTAGGCTACTATACCCAGCAAAACTCAATTACCATAGATGGAGAAAACAAGATATTCCATGACAAAACGAAATTTACACAATATCTTTCCACAAATCCAGCTCTACAAAGGATAATAGATGGAAAACACCAATATAAGGAGCAAAACTACACCCTAGAAGAAACAAGAAAGTAATCATTCAACAACTCACACAGACATAATTCCACCTCTAACAACAAAAACAACAGGAAGTAACAATTACTTTTTCTTACTGTCTAAATATGAAAATTAATATTGCCAACATATCCTAATCAATTAAAATAAAAAAATATGAGGGATTAGAAATTTGTTGGATGTCATCCAGTGGACTCTGTAATTTGGTAATTGGAGAAATAGGTCCAATATTTTATAATCCATATACTCTTTCTGCTTGTTTGTACATGACAGTGTCTTGCTGGGTTCCACATAATGGTCTTAAAATCAGGCTTCTCCTATCTCAGCCTCTCTATTAGTCAGATTGTTTATTTGATGCTTTTACACTATATTGTGGTTTTCAGAACAGCTTATATATTTCAAAGTTTATACAGTCAAAAGAAAAGTAGACAATTAACTTGGAAGGTGGCTTGTAAGACAACAACAAAGAGTGAGACTGAATGCTTTGCTTGATGTTTGTAACTATTGTATCAAGTTTTAAGGAGATGACTTTATAAGTTACTCTTTTTCTGAGATGAATGCTTTTCAAAATTATCACAGTGAATGAACCAGATTCTTACCCTCACCTAATGTCTGGGCCACCCTCCAAGCAGAACCATTGTTCATTGAAACAGTTGCTGAATGACTTCATGGATAGAAGTCATCTTAATACACACACCATTTCTTAAATGAATGTAACCTGCTGTACTCTGTGGGCTGAGATTGATGACAATCACTCAAATCAATTAGCTTTTACCATAGCAGGAAATCTGTATCCAAAAATCATGCCTACAATTCATTTCTTGGTGCAGCAGAACTGCCAACTCTCAGCTTAGCTATGATGGAGGTAAAATCCTTTGGTAATGTGAGGGTCATTGAAGTACAGGCTTATTGCAATGAACTCCAATGTCTAAAAATTGTTCTTATTTTGGGCTTGTACTACAGTAAGAGTCAAGATTTTAAGCTCTACTAAAAACAAAACAAAGAAACAAAAAGACTTTATCCATTTATGTTCATTTAAAAAAATATTCGTAGTGATGTATTATTTAAAAATATACAGTTAATATATTTGGAGTTATTTCAAATTTATATTGAGACAAATGTATGTATTTTCAGTATTGCTATAGAGAAGCAACTCCATAAGACTGTTCAATTGATTGTTGTTTTATATCAAACAATTTCTATAATACTCATTTTTATTGTTACAATATTTTATAAATTTTAAAGAATATGCCAAAAAAAAAAAAAACAAAAAAGTTTCACTTATATGGGCTGGCTTCTTCATTGTGTTTTATATCTCCTTCATGTGAACTTTATGTTGATGATGTGTTTGTTTCTATTGTATTTTATTCTTTGAATGACTTATGCCCCTGAGCAACTGATGCTCAAGATTCCATCTAAAGCATGTTATAATAGCTGTGAACTAAATTATTCTCTTACACTAAGACAAAATCTGAAATTAATAAAATTTGTACTCAGATCTGTCTTCATGTCCTTGTCATGAACTAAGATTTCATATGTGTTTTGTTCATTTTTGCTTCCATCTTCCAACTCCTCCCATATCCGTGTCACCGATCCAACATTGCATTTTCTTTTATTTTTTAACCTATCAGGTCCAATTCTTGGTTGTGCGGCCTTCAGCTGGAACATGGTTAATATCTCACGGGATACGTTCTTAAAGAAAGCCACCCATTCTCTCAGCAGCTATCAGTGGGTAGCAACTTCTCTGGTAGGAACTGGGCAAGGTGCTCACCTCCCACCTTCATACGTGGATTCTGTCTGGCCTCAATCTTAGGCATATGTTATCAATATTTAAGCCTGTCCAGATGTTCATTAAAACATAAACTTCAAAGATAGATTGACACTTTTAGCAAAACTGTTACCATTTGATACTTAAAACATATTTTTTGTTCTTCCAAAGAACTTTCTTCTCAAAATAGTAAATATACCACTAACTGGTTTCTTAATGCTGGTAATATCTACAGATTAACATGCATGATCAGCAGCATTTCCTTCCCTAGTCAGAAGAACTGAGATGAAGGAAAGAGGAAAACAATAACACCATGTGTCCACAACCTCCTCCATAGTGAGATTGTGAGAACAGGTTAGAGATTCTGCCTGTCCCAGCCTCTGAGCTGAGAGAACAAACTCTAGGAAGAATGGCTCTTTCCTCTGTGCCGCCTATGGTCTTCAGAGTGGTAGCTGAGAAAATCTTAGAGAAAGAGAGAGAGAGAGAGAGAGAGAGAGAGAGAGAGAGAGAGAGAGAGAGAGAGAGAGAGAGAGAGAGAGGCTGACAGGCTGTTCTCTCACTGTTTCTTGTGCCTATGCATGTCCTTAAGCCTGCACAGCTGACATTTAGCAGACTTGAAGTTTTTGTTCAGGTCTGGTTTTGATCAGCGATGTTCAGGAATGAGTAGTTCTTTTCAAGTTATTTGCCAACCTTGTCAAAGCCTGATTGCAGCATGACATTAATGACAGACTGATTATTACTTGTTTCAGAAAGCAGTGTGAGAACATACAGGCTCTCATGCAAACATCCAGCTTGTCATTAGCGTACAGTGCAAATGGCAATGGTTTCCCACTGAAATCCCGGAGTACAGACAATAAAAGTCATGTCTGCCTTTACAGATCCTGGAAAGATTTTAGGGACACTATTGGTTAAGTCAAATTCTACAGCACCAAGACAAAATGTCTTAGTTTAAAATTAGGTTGAGATATATTATATCAAAGGAGATTAGATGGAAAAATTTAAAAGACATATGAAATATTGTTGAAATGCTAATAATAGCAAATTTTAACAGCTTTGATATGAACTCAGTTGTGAAAGTTTATTTTTACATGGAAATCCTAATTACTGTGTTGGTCATATCCAGCCAGGTGAATTAACCAACTCTTTGGATATGAATTGTACCTCAAAATGGGTATTTATTCTTCCCAAATTGTAGGGAGTTAATTACATTTAAAAAGCATATGTTTTCTAAGATAGTTTTTATTAATTAAGACTTAATGACTTTAATTTCATTGAGTCAAAAATGTACCTACATGCACCTTTGATTCTTACGAAACTATTTAATAGTTTGTTACAAGAGGAATCTATGGTCAGGATCATAGGCTGCTTCTTAATTCATGTTTTTAGGGTGATTTCTTGTGTCCATTGGTAGAAGGGTAAGAGGACTATCTTATTAAACCAGAACTTCCCATTCCTGGAATGAAGAATAGTACATTGAAAATTTCACTCTGTAAGAAAATTAGTTGTATGAGCTACTAGGGACTTCAAATTTAAATACAGTGTGATTTTTACAGAAAATAGAAAGTATTTAGTAAGTAAAGCTTTCTTCGGATCCTCAACAATTTGTCCCATGAGATTACCACTGCTATGCACATATATCTTTATTGTCACCCAATTTTTACATAATTTGAACTCATTATTGTATTCTCAACCATGATAATTCTCTTAGCCATGTTTGGTTTAAATTCCCCTGATGTTTCATTCAGAAATGAACTCTGACTACAACAAAACAAATGAGAAAAAAATTTCCCTGTGTGCAGTAACAATTGATGACAAAAGAGGGCATGGATTTGAAGGGGTCTGGGGAGGGATGTATCAGAGGGTTTGAAGAGAGGAAAAAGATGGGGAAAATGTGATTAAAGTGCAGTTTCCAAAATCCCTAAACAAAACAGATTAAAAGAGGAAGCAGAATGATTATCCATAGTAGGATCATTCAATAATACTTTATGGATGGCATAAAATGCAGCATAATATTTTTGTTAGTATACACATAATATTCACTCAATATATGGTCTATATATTTATCACCAAAACATATATACATATATATATATACAGATATAGATACATATATATCTATATATGTATACAGATACATATATATATTACCAATGAACTAATCAAGAAAATAATGGGATAAAATATTAACAATTACTTAAACAAAAACAAAATATCAAGTTTTCTAGTCACCTTATGAAAATTTAATCAGCTTCAGCCACTCAACATGATATCGTATCCCCAGAAGATAAACATGTTTGTATGTACACTGATGATTTGTATGGGCACACATACCACAGTGCATGTGTGGAAGTCAGAAAGTTTATCAACCCTTTCCTCTCCATCTGCCTTTAGTTTAGGAGGACCTAACTCAGGCTACTAAAGAGTGAGCAGCAACTTTGGAGTCACTTTGCTGCCTCAACCTCAAATTTATACAGCTGAAAATACTAAGTGTTAAGAAAGGCATGAATCAAATAGATAGGTCAAAAAGCATATAATTTAATTAAATGGTAAATGAATTCAATAATCAAATTAATTCAATAATTGGTATTAGAAAAACAACCATCAAAAGTTAAACATATACATGATTAGTCTGCTCATATTTACATAAATAATAGAAATTAAGTTTCATGGCAACAAAAGATCATGTACAGAAAGGTTTATTTCCCAAGTACTTTTATTTATTTTAATTAATATTTTTAAACAAGAAACAGCCCATCTGTTTCTAATCAGTATAATAAATAAATGAATTGTACTTTATGTAATGGAAGTTTTTGCAGTTGTGAATGGCAATGGTAGTGAAAGCTGCTACAAAATAGGCTTACAAAAAGACAACAGAATTTGGAGATCATTAAGAAGGAATAGAAGGGAATTTCAGAGTTCTAATGTTTCATTAATACAGAAGGGGGCAAAGGTTACATTATCTCTGCTGATCATTACGATAAAAAGAGATCTGTGAGAAGACTTTCATTTGAAGAAGATTAAAATAACTGAATAAATGAGCATTTCATACTTTTTCTTCTTTTTTTAAAGAATACTGTGTTGCAACATTTAAAAATGATTAAAAATATATTTTATAACTAATATTCTAGAAAATGAGTGAAGTATGGGCTGCAGGACATCCATTTTATTAATGGTCACATACAATTACCATGACAGACCCTAGAAGTGGAGCAGAGGACAAACCTGTACAGTCTGGAATTCAGAGAGACTGTAGGAGCAAGTGTTCCCACCCTGAGGCTGGGTGAAGACCACAGCCTGGAACCTTATAATACAAGCATACGCATTAGTCAGCGTGTGAGAGTCAGCAGGGAAGATTTGGCAGCAAGACAAAAAGGAGCCTCCAACTTCTTTGGGAAGTGTTTTGCCTCTTATCCTAAAGCTCTGCCAACTGGAGTCAGTGGGCTATTATAGATTTATATATGCATTTAATCTGCCTGGAGAGTTTTTTTACTTATATGGTTCATCAACATTTCAAAACAACCTTTGAAGATATGGAACCTTCCAAGATGATGATTCTTTATATGTGAGAGGCAGCTTTCCTTCTGAGGGACAGCAACGCCTAGTTTGTTTGAGTACAAAACTGACAGTTGGAAAAGTCTGAAATCTAATTCTGGTTTTTCCTCTTGCTGAGGTTGGCCATACAGAAAAAAACTAAACCCAGCTAAGGAAATAGAACTTAGGGTGGCATAAAACACAAATTAAGGAAGAGCAAAATAGTCAACTATAGAATGTACTCTAGGGGAAATTTCTTGACCACTCTTTGTATCGATTTGGCTGGAAATCAATGTCAAAATTTACATAGAGACTTCATAACACTCTGTAAAGCGAAATTCAGAATAAGAAGACAGGGTCCTCTAGAATATGTATACATTCTGTGCAATCATTTTTGCCTTCACAGTCATAGAGATATATTAAAATATTATGAGTATAATTTTAAATCAATGAGATAGCATAGCATGAAAATAAAGTTGATATTGTTAGTCCATACTGTTACAATCAAGAAAAATAATTGTGTTTGACAAGTCACAGCGTTTAGCTTTAGGGCTCTATGGCCATCTCAATAAGAGAGACCAACAAAGGCAGGCTGGAGCATGTTCAACAAAGGGTAAAACTATTCCTTTTCCTCTTCCTTTTTAAAACTTTTTTGTTTTTTCCTTTTCATTTTATTGATTTCAGTTTATTAAAAAAGATGAACAAATGGGTTAAATCTCCTTGTTGATTCTATGAACTGTAATTTGGTGGAAGTGGAAAATTAAACAATACCCAGAATATTAATTAAATTAAAGATTTTATAAATCTTTCATAAATTCTTCTCTAACAGATAAGCATTATTGATGTAAAAATCTTTTTGTGTTTTTGTTTTTACTAAATTATTTTATTTATTTACATTCTAAAGGTTGCTCCTCTTCTCCCTCCCACCTCCCTGAGTTCTTCACTCCATCGGGCCCCTGCCTCTGAGAGGGTGCTCCATGACCTGCCCACCCAGCCCCACTTCACCTCCACCAGCATCCCTCTTCCCTGGATTTCCACAGGATTAAGTGCATCCTCTCCCACTGAGACTATAAAGGCAGTCTTCTGCTATACACGTGCCCAAGGTAACAAACAAGCTCATGTTTGCTTCTTGGGTTTTGGCTTAGTCTCTGGATCCCAGTGACAGGCCCAACTTGGGATCCATCCCATGTCCACACAACAAATCTTAATACTGCTACTGAGGCCATATTGCACATGCAAACAGGAGACTGGCATGGTTGTCCTCTGAGAGGCTCTACCATCAACTGACTGAGACAAATGTAGATATCATTGAATTGAGGTCGGAGACTCCTCTGGAAGAGTCAGAGGAAGGACTTAAAGAGCTGAAGGGGATTGCAACTCCATCGGAAGAACAACAGTGCCAACTACTTCTTTATAGGTGACATTTGGTGACTTTTTAGTTTACCATTTCTGTAAGAGGACAACATTTACTCTAGGATATGAGAACATTAGTTCAAAATAGGTTTCTATTTAATAATCCATGTCTTCTGAGAACAACCTGATTCATAATGTGGAGTGCTTTAGTGTAAAATCTTTAATATAGTTTTAATTATCTTACAAACAGGTAGGGTTTCATAAGGCTTCTTCATATGTCCTCAGTTTTAATGAACACGTCCCTGTGCCCTACTCTTCCTTCCCTCCTCTGTTCTGTCCCATCCACAGTTAATCCTGTAATGCTCAAAATTCCCCCCTGTTGTTTCCTATCTCATAGGTTTTTTTGTTTAAATGCCTTCTTATTCTATGTTTTAAATGGATCATGTTTCCAAGTGGTTTCTCCATGTACACTTGACTGATGAAGCCTTCTTCTGGTCCCTCCATTCCCCATCCTCATCTCTACCTGCTTGAACACTTTGTTTCAGTAGTACATCTCTCTACTTTCACTTCATGTCTACTCTAGTATTCTCCCTCCCTAAATGCACAACCCCCTCACCCTTGACCCATTTTCCATTTCCTAGCCTCCACATGTGCTCCACGATAATCAAACAAAACTAAGGAACTGAATAGGCCGGTACCCTAATATGAAAGAGAACGTCTTATGAGAAAGAACCCTAATGTCACTTCCTTACTAGACTTTGATCAGACAAGACCCTGAGGCACCCCAACAATACAGGCATATTGTCATTTTTCTTGATTACTGTGATAGTTTGTATATGCTCCACCCAGGGAGTGTTGCTACTAGAAGGTGTGGCCCTGTTGGAATAGGTGTGTCACTGTGGATGTGGGCTTTTAAGATCCTCATCCTTGCTGCCTGGAAGCCAGTTTTCTGTTAGCAGCCATCACATGTTAGCTCAGCTCCTTCAGCTCCAAGTGTGCCTGGACATTGCCATGTTCCTGACTTGATGATAATAGATTGAACTTGTGAACCTGTAAGTTAGCCCTTATAAGAGTTGCCTTCGTCATGATTTCTGTTCACAACAGTAAAATGCTAATGAAGTAGCCCACCATAACTAGATGATAAGACCCCATTGCTCACCATGTCACACAGGTTTAAAGCAGAACCAGGGGGGAGGGACTTAAAACTAAATGGGAAATTCTCCCTGATGATTAACTTTCCTAGTACTAGGTAGAATGTGCTATGCAAGCTGCTACAGGCAAAAATAATTGACTACTTCCTTTAAATGTCTGAAAGATCTTATTTCCTCCAATTGTTAACTAAACCATGTTTCTCATAAAAATTTAAATCCTAATTCAAGCATTCTGGAATGTTTTTGGGGTAAGATTGTACATACAACAGACATTTAGACTACAGAAATAATGGATAACACATTAGGAAAAGGAGAAAAAGAAGAAACAATACAGTCTTCTTTAACAGGTAGTATAAAAGGAGTAGACTCACCAAACACTGAGATCTAGAGTTAAATCAAGTGCAAATGATTGAATAATATGAGCAAGTTAAAAGTGAACATCTAACATTTGAAAGCACGTCAGACAAACAGATGGAAATAAGATAAACAAAATGTTCAAGAAACTCTTCACATATTATAAAGGAAGTCACTTGTGTTTGAAGAGAAGATCTAGAGTATTAATAATCATACCAAGAAGAAATAATATTTGAAGGAACAGGAGACCTAGTGCTTTGTCAGACTCCTCATCTACTGAACTTTATACTGAACTCTTCCTCACTGTTGTCTCCCAAGCACTGTCTTCTAGAGACATCCTTTCAAAGCCTTAACATTTCCTATCTTGCCTTTAGGCACTGAGCTTTGCAATGCTAGGAGTCTTTGAAGAGTTTCCTCTGCTTTGCCTTATACCATTCCAGCTGTGTCTGCTTTCTAATATGTGAAACTGAAATCTCTGTCAGGTCACCACAGGAAGATGTGACTGCTATCCTCACATCAACAACTCTGTAAAATAGAGGAATCTTTCATTGACTTTTGACAAGAGTGTCCTCCAATTTGTGTTATTCTCATCAATCACTTTTATCAGAAGGTACACAATACTGTCTTGTTTCTACAGCAGTGATTTTTACTTTGGTCTTTAAGTATGGAGGCAAAGGACAAGGGAGTGCAAAGGTTTTTATTTTTTTCCTGTTAGAGGATTTTTTTTGGAGGGGTGAGTAGGTTTCAGAATACAATGGACCTAAAACACATTAGAAGGAACAAAACGAAGAAATTTATTTAATATGCTGGAAAGGAAGACTCGAAGAAAAAACAAAGTCTAAACACTTTTACATTAGGTTGAGCAAGGACACACAACTGTGGAGAAGCAACTCGGTTATGAAGGGAGGGAGAAGGGAAGACTTACCTGAACAGAGACTGTTTATGTAGAACTGTCTTGGTGTCAGTTGTTGGTCTTTCACGATACAGGTATTTCTGTCTGCCTCAATTAGGAAAGGTGTCATTTGTAAGAAAATTATTTTTCTCTTTCAGGGAAAAGTGAGGAAGGAGGTCACAACACTCTTTCCATGCTTTTGGTTCTCTCTTTTTAAAAAGTTCTTCAGCTTAAAATTGTCTTTGTATCAGAGTGGCCTGTCTTGATGGTAACGTCTTCTCCCTGGTTTCCCCAGTATCTGAAAGGATTTACTATAGTGAAGTTGTTTCTTTTCTCTTAGTAAATAAGAACCGACTGGGGGAGGTGAATTTCTAAGATTCTTAAATGTCTCTTACTCATTAAATGGTCAGCCTCTGGGAGTGAATAATCCACTGATTATCTGGTATAGGCTATTACCTCTATTCTGTGATTAGTTTGCACTTTACTATAAAGAAGAACTAATTATTATTATTTTTCTTTCATTCATTCTCTCTTGTTATTTTCTGTCTCTCTAATTCCATGTGAGCTCAGAGATTCTCAATAATTCAGTGATTTGGATGTAAGTATCATTGCAAAAATTGAGCTCAAAATGTCCATATTTGGCAAGTAGGAAGATCTTATATCTACCTAGCACATTCCAAATCTTTTTGCTGGACAAAAAGACTTACTTTTTCACTGGACAAAAAGATATCTTGTATAATCTGCTCTTTGATTGTATATCCTGGAAGCAGATCTTTTCTTGATCTTTTAAATAGAAGACAGATGCACTGATCTTGCCTGTTTTCTTCCTTTTCGACATACTGCTGGCCAGGCCTCCGCCAACATGGAATTATGTCTATTCAGTATAGCAGATTCTTTAGTTAATTGAGATGATAGTACTATAATCTCTTCCAAGGCTTTTAGTCTTTGCTGTTTAGTTAGACAGCCCTGGTTATAATGGTCTTTGTAGTGAAAGTCAATTAGAATCAACCTGTAACTATTTATTAGAAGTGAATATTTATTAGAAGAGCTGAAGCCGGGCATGCTAGCACTTGCTTGGAATTTGTAGTTATCATGGGGCTAAGCACCAGGAACATGAGTTCAAGAGAAGTCTGGACTCCTTGCATTTCAGATTATCATCAGGCAACAGCACAAAAACATGCATTATATAGAAAGGAACAGAGAAGAGGGATTAGGAGAGAAATGAAAGAGGGGAGATATTTGTGTTATCATAATAATGTTCTAGAAGAACATCATTCATCTCAGATGATACTCATAAAAGTGATTTAGTAGTTGTGATGGAAAGTATTGTTTTGTTGAACAATAGAACCTAAGATCACCTAGGACATAGGTGTCTGGAAATGATGTAGTTAGGTTAGATTCTGGATGTGTCTATGAGAAATGATCTCAGTTAGGATGAGGAGAGAAAAAGTGTCAGCATCTACGTGGACAGAAATGTTCTGTGGGCTACGGGCTCTGGACTAAACATGAAGTACAAAGCTCTCTGAGTGCAAACATTCATCCCTGTCTCTTTCTTGACTGTATTCAATTTGACTATTTTCCCTCAAGCAATACCTGAGGTGACTTTCATGCCACACTGGACTGTAACCTAGAACTGTGAGTCAATTTTAACCCTTCATCTCTTAAATTGCTTTGGTCAATGTGACTTATTACAGCAATAATCCAAGTGGAATACCATAAATAGTGGATGTCTTAGGGTTTCTGTGGCTGTGATGAAACTCTATAACCCAAAAGCAAGTTGCAGAGGAGGGGGTTTCTTAGGCATTATTGAAGGAAGTCAAGACAGGAACTCAAACAGGACGGGACCCTGGAGGCAGGAGCTGATGTGGAAGCCATGGAGGAGTCCTGCTTACGGATTTGCTTCCCCTGGCTTGCTCAGACTGCCTTCTTAAAGAACCCAGGACCACCAACCCAGGGATACTACTACTCAAAGTGGCCTGGGCCCTCCCACACATTGATCACTAGTTGAGAAAATGTCTTACAGCTGGATATCAGGGAGGTATTTCCTCAAATGAAGTTTCTTTCTTTCTGATGACTCTTGCTGGTGTCACGAGGCATTCATTTTTAATTCAGTTTAGAAATTCAGCTATATACAAGTGGAATCGTATTTACTTTATTAGAAGGAGTTTGTGGCTCTCTTCTGCTCTTGAAAAATCCAATTTGTTACTCCGCTGAGAGACAGTCTGTCAGGTGCACACATGGATATCACAGTCATAAACAGCTCGACATTCAGTGCACAGAATCCAACCCTGTTAGACACGATCGACTAGGGTATTTTCATGAGGACTGAAGTTGATTATGAGAGAACAAAGAAGCAAAAGTCATACTACATAATAAAAATGGAAATTAGTTCAGATTCTCAATTCTACTTCTGACGACAAGGATGGGGCATAAAAGTTCACCTTCAACACATCTGTTTGCCAAGATGAGTCAGTTGTTATATCTGAGTAAACTGAAATAAAAATCCAAATATGTTTCTGGAATCGACTTTGGAACTGTAACCATGTATCTGTATTTCGCCATGAGCAGATTCAGGGAGCCATGCTAGCTGGGATTTTCATGTAGGTTGTGTGAATCCCTCTTTTTCTTAAAACCTGCAAAATAATAGCGATTTCCCCTTGCTTTCCCTGAGAGCTGTACTCACGTGTTTGCCAATATTACAGCCGTGTGGGATTAAAGGCTAAGTGTCTACATTTTAGGAAATTATAAAGGAAAGATTTTATGAAAGAAAAGGTTGCTACTGATACAAATATTTTCATTAAATCCATTTTCATCTGATTAGGAGCCCAACCAGATTGCTTTCTTCCCATTTGTTCCTTCGCTCCCCCCACTCCCATCCCCCTGATCCATTTGCTGCTCTTTGCAGCTTGGTACTGCAGTGCTCTGCCAGCACAGAAGAGTAGGGAGGAGACGTGACCAGACACAAAGGTGATAAAGGCTTGTCTCATTTCAATGTTCAGCCAGAGTGGAATGCAAATAGCAAGCAGTGCATGACAAGAAGTAAATTAGATCTTTAAAACCCCACTTTTAATAATCGCAGATGATCCTGACACCACAGGCAAGGCTTTTCTATGAATATAGGATTTTTTAGCTCAACAAAATCACCTTAAAAGCCAGATAAGAGACAATATGACTTTGTTCCTTCCCTGGAAGAGCGTTTCATCCATTTTACATGGCTCTGTGAATACACACACACACACACACACAACCTGTACTTACCTATGTTTTTCTGAGAGTTTCTCTTGCTTTTATTATTGAATTATGCACTATCACAAGAAATTTTATTTATCTGTCTACTCTTATAAGACAGTGAGCTGGGTGGAGATTCAAAAGAAAACAAGAAATTGATTTGTTTTCTGGGTAATCAGAAATGGCCTGGAGCCAAAACTGTAGACACGTCATCCAGTGCAGTATGGGGGAAAAGTAGAAAGCATTGTTAGAGGCAGGAGGATGTGATCACAGGGTACCCAGAAGTGAGTGATTAGCTCTGCCTTTTTGAATTAAATACAGAAAAGGTAGGCGATGGGAAAAATCAATGGAAGGAATTGTCAGATTTAATATAAAGAGATAAAAATTCTGTGAAAACCGAAAACAAATGCCAAAAGCTTTCCTATCCTAATATATGCCAACATCTAGACTGACAGTCCATTAGAACACCTGCATCCAATTAGAAAAACAGTACAGTTATAGAAGAAGTACACGACTCTGGAGAATCTCCTGCAAACTGACTTATTGATAAATGGAGGCATAGCCTACTGAGATGGTATTAGCACAGGCTTTGGAATCAGAAATCCTTAGATTGAGGTTTCTCTCAAGAGTGAAGTGACCTTGGACTGCCCAATTAACAGCTCTGAATGCCAGTTTTCATCTTAATAGTACGGTAGGGAAAAATTGGGAGTGCTGGACGTAGGACAGTTTGCCATCTCTCCCATAGCAGCTTCTACGTAAGAACGGCAGAGAGGTAAACGAGTTTGTCCTTAATAATAAACCATAGCATATTTGTAAGATAAAGAATCCATTTCTCTTTAAAGAATCCACATCCTCTTGCTTCCGAATCTAATGATATTTAACAGTTTCTAACCCTTCTGAGATGGCATTAGCATCTGACCTCTGTGTTCTGTTGTGAGCTAAGAGAAGGGGGACAGCGCATTAAATACTAAAGAAAGAGGAAAGGCACAAAGCACGTTCTGATTTCCTTCGCCGAGAGCTCTCCTTTAACAAAACAGGTGTCTGACCCTAGAACGCTTGTTTATTAGTGACCAGATCCTAAGGCAGCCATCTGAGGAGGAGCTCAGTCGGGCTGAGGTGCTTCTCCAGTATTTGCCTCCCTGAGCTGATTTCTTTGTCTCCTGCCACCATGTGCAGGCTGAGCCTGTCAGCAGCGGCAGAGGGAGATGTGTGATGTGAATCTCAGGCTTGATGTTGTTTACTGTTGAGTATATTCAAGCGTCATTGCTTTCTACTCTCTTTTCTGTTACTGGCAGTTCGGAGGGCTGAAAGCATCTCTGTCCAAATGAAATCTTTTTTTTTTTTTTCCTTTTGCTTTGTTCTCTTCTGTCTGCCTTAGACACATGGCCACCTGGCATATGCTGTGTGTTCTCTATGCAGAAACTGCCAGCGAGCAAACAAAGCATGCGGACACGCATGGGCAGAGCAGAGCTGATGGCTGGGAATTCAGTCAATCCACTGGTCATTGGGTCAGACATTCAGGTCAAACGGTTTCTTTGACTGAACCGACTGTAGGAACAGTAGACCCTGTCATGTATAGACACAGAAGAAGAAGTGTAACAATTTACACGTTTCTCTTCAGTGCCTGCATCACCCAAAGAGAATTCCCTACAGACTTTGATATTTTAAAAATTCAAATTAGATACTTATTGGCTTAAGCCATCCAATTACTTTTGAATTTGCAGAGGAAACAGAGGAGAAAAAAAAGATTAAAATAGTTGTTTTAAATCTCATCACTTTAGAAATTAGAAAGATCTCTTAAAAGCCATGGCCATTTGCATGTAACAGGTAATACTCAAGGTTAGTGTTCCAAGAGGCAATTTCTCTATAGCTCTAAATTACAATTATTAGAGAAAAACATTTAGAAAGAAAAGGAGCTGGTAGAATAATAAGGCATCTTTACAATGGTTGCTGTGTGTGTGTGTGTGTGTGTGTGTGTGTGTGTGTGTGTATTATTTTTTTCCTGGGGCATTACTGTATGTGAAACAGTTTATTTTCTACAAAGAATAAAACTAAAATTAGACATAACATTTCAGGATTTTTTCCTTAATTTATATTTCATTCATCATAGGTTACATTTTGTTTTTTAAATGTCAATGCACAATTGTCACTATTTTTGCTAGGAATACTTTGTCCTCCAACATAGTGTACCTCAATATGTGCAGTCTAAAGCAATGAATGGAATAGTGACGAGCAGACAGAAGTGATTCAAGCTGGTCCTTGCCCCCTTTCCGTGTCTGGAGTCGTGAAGCAGCAGCAACTACAGAACAGAAAGGTGCACTAAGCAGTGTTTCAGCCTTCAGAGGGCTCATTGTGCACACTTGATTTGCAAGCAAGCTTCATTAGGTAAGACACAGACTGACACATCTAACATGGTAACATCCAAGAAAGGCTAACTGCGACTGCAGGCTTATCAGCTAGGAACCAGTGTTGTAGGGCAAGCCAATGTACCCACACACAGTGAACTGCACTATTGTTAAGTATTTGGGTTTCAAATGGACAATGAAGCTTCTATGTTCAGGAAACCAATCTTTCCTGTGTGGAAAAGCAAACTAATGTTACAGATAAAAAAAAAAATGAAAGTTCCCCCAAACTGTAGGCTCATTACTTTGTATCTGCTTTGCTTTTTCTATGACTTGTAACTCTGGCCTCTCTAACCAGCTATCAAATTATTGTATTGTGCCATCTAAAATGCTATAAAGTCAGAAATGTGTTGATTCATGGTAAGTTTGTAAAAATTACTCTTTTATTCTGAGCTTAAATTTTTTGACCTTAGATTTTTCAGTACGTCAGTGTCTTCATCTAGATCTATCTCCCCCTCTCTCATCCACACACCCCAGTCTCATCCAAGCAACATCTACTTGACCTTTATTGTATCCTTTCATTTTAAGAGAAAAAGTTGTATATGAAATCACATTATGTTTTCCTTGGTTGACTTTTCTGCTTAATTTACTATGGTCCATTTTTCATATTTTATTTCCTACAGATTAAAAAAATGAATTTATACACTTTGGAATATTTAAATTTCTACCAATATATCCTCAAGGTAACTTTTCTGTTTTATTATAGTTATTCTTCTTATACTCGCTCTTTTAAATATTTAAAAATTTATTCTTTGAAAATCTTATACATGTATGCAATGTAATTTGATCATAGCCAAACCTAATCCCTCTTTCCAACTCACACCTAGTATCTTTCCCAACATCAACATATTCTTAACTTCATATTTTCATATTCTTTTGTCTTGTTTTATTTTGTTTTATTTGTAACAAATGGAGTTTAGTTGGGACAGCCCATACATTCATGGTATGGGATCATTCACTGGCGTATGGGCAGCCTACACATGGCTAGACTCCAATTAAAATCTAATTCTCTCCCAGCAACCATAAACTGCCAGTTGTTATTTGTCTGGGGCATGGAGCTTTGTGAGTCCCATGTCATGGTGGAGTCTTTTAATGGATTGACTTTGTGCAGGTCTTGTGCAAATAAACACATTTGATGTGAGCCCATGTGTGTGACAATCATGTCATGTCTAGGAGATGGCATGTTGTGGCACTTGTTGCCACCTATTTGGTGGCATGATCCTGGGAGAGCAGAGCCTAAAAATGAGGCAGATTAAAGTTCCATGCAATAGCCATCTTTATTCAGAGTATCAGAGAATTTACATTCTGAGAATACTCTGGTCAAGCACAGTCACACAAAGAAAGTTCACATAAGCTTAGGCTGTATCCAACCAAACACAAAAGCAACCTATGCTTGGAAACATTTTTAAACTACAAAAGTAAGCAGCGATGGGCAATCTGCCTGAAGCAAGCCCACTCTTATTTATCACACTTGGGAGAAACACAAAAGCACCTCCCAAGGACAAAACCTTGCTTAGCAGGAACAGAGGTTCCATGAATATTGTCTTACTTCCTTGGAGTTTGCTCACAAGCTCTCAGAATGATAGTCACAGAACTTCATTCATGGACTGTGTTCCAAATTCTCCTGTTCTGTAGTTTTTGCATTCTTCCTGTCATCTCTTCTTCAATATTTTCTAACACTGAAGGGATAAAGTTGATGTGTGTGTGTGTGTGTGTGTATAGATAGATAGGTATACACACATGTATATATGTGTCTGTGTGTGTGTTCGTGTCTATGTGGCTGTGTGTGTGATGGTCAGTGTCTGTGTGTGTGTCTATATGTTTATATGTGTGTGAGCATGTGTGAATGTGTGTGTATGTGTCTGTGTGTGTGTATGAGTGTGGGTGTCTGTGTGTGAGTGTATGTGCATGTATGTGTGAGTGTGTCTAGGTTTGTATGTATGTGTGAGTGTATGTGTGAGTGCACGTGTGTGTGTGTGACCGTGTGTGTATGACTTTGTGTGTGTGTGTTTGTATGTACCTTTTATGACTGAGTACTCACTGTCACTTATTTTCAGCACTTGAATGTTTCTGAGCCTCTGTATTAACCATGACTCACTGTAATAAGATTTTCTGACTAAGGTTAAAAGCAACATTATTCTATAGTTATAAACAAATATTTAGAAGGTAGTCTGAAAATATGGCCATTAAGCAAAACATCAATAGATTCCTCTCTTGGGTCTCTGACTTCCCCAGCCATGAGTTCTAAAGAAGTTTAAATACAATTTACATCACAAAACCTCCATTTTCTCAACTGGGCATTTTCTTTCTCAACACAACCATATTTTAGTTATATCACTTGGCATAAACTCTCATACATTGTTATATTGTGATTAAATTTTAATAAAATGCATACTATTATTTTTTTACTGCATATCCAGTATTAGGACACACTAGATACTAGAGATTTAAACGATGGAGCTTTAAACTGGGTCGTTATGATCATGAAAGCCCACAAGCTATGCAGATCACAAGACATGGCTTAGTTGGTAGAGTGCTGAGTTTAGTTTGCATAAAGTCCTGGGCTCATTCCCCATCACCTGCCTTCAGTGTGCAGGAAAGATTCAAGCCTTTTCTGATCCGGTAAATTGGGGAGTAGTGTGAAGATATTTCTAGACCTGCTTTCTGCTGATATGGAACTCCCAGAAGGTGTTTGCTAACTTACAGATCCTTGAGTGAAACACAAACAGCTTGGTGAACAGCAATGATGGTGAACCAGCTTGTATCTAACACACTTGTAAGTCATAGGTAGATTAAAGGGATAAAAACATGAATGGAAATGTTCCTGAAAGGTTGGATTACTCTTGCAAACACCAGTATGGTTAAACTGAAAATGTTAAATGATTTGAATATATTCCTGCATAAAGATTAAGTAACAGAACTAGAACAATTAGAACAGATGTTGAAATGACAATATTGGTGAATTCCTTAAGAGAAAGAGGACTATTTATTTATTTTATTATTATTATTTTTAGCACTAAATAGAGTTTATTTAGGGCAAGGCTCTGGGAGGGGAGTTAAGAGAGTAGTGGAGGCAGAGCAAGGCAGACAGGAGAGAGTAGAGAAGTAGAGGCCAGCCATGACACATGAAGAGGGGGTAGGAAGGGAATGGGGAGAGAAGGGGAGCAGGGGCAAGAGACAAGAGAGCAAGAGTAAGAGAGTCAAAGACTATTTATTAACAATAAATATCCAGCATAGTAATTCCTTTCCATTTGAGTCTAGCCAGATTAATATTATGATATATTCATGAATCTGGTATTTGTATCATTTATTGTTTTGCTTTGTTTTGAGACAAGGGTTCTCCATGTATTCCTCTGGCTGTTCTAGAACTCGCTCTGTAGATCAGGCTGGTCTCCAACTCATAAACATCCATCTTCCTCCGCCTCCTGAGTGCTAGGATTAATGGCATTTGCCACCACTGCCTGACATAAACACAGTTAATTTTTTTCTCCTGTTTATCCCTGTCTCCTGTGGAGAGTATCTGCTTTCATTTCTTTTGTCAATTCTAGACCAGTTTGAATAATTCTTGAGAACAGTCATTTTTTTAGCTGTCAGGATTAGCGTTTTGATCGAACCAATAATCTAAATTATGCTTTATACAGCATTTTCTATAAAATTCTTTATCCAAATAAAGATATTTTACAGTTCAATTTTGTGACACAACCTGAAATTCTTTCAGAAAAGAAGGGCAAGGAACTTAATTGAACAAATTGAGAGTTTTACTTTTTATTTCGTCTCCATAAATGTCTTACATAAATTAGAAAGAGCAAATAACCTCTTAAAACTAGAATGACATATATGTTGTTGCAGTATGTTTTTACATAGTTATAATGTGGCAATTTAACACAATAAAAACTAGAGTGGGCAAGTACAAAGAGAATTTCAGATACATTTTTCATGTCATAAATGTGCCAAATAAAGTAAAGATACATCTTATAATGGACAATTGATGAAAGATTAAGAGTAAAAAATTAAAACAGTGACCAGGGAGATAGCTCAATGGGTAGAAGCCATTGTGCAAGTCTGGTGACTCAATCCACAAACCTCTTGTAAAAGCCAGATATGATTGCATGCATCTGCAATCGTACTACTGCTACAGTGAGAAGGGAGGCAGAGACAAGTATATCGGCTGGAAGGTGAAGGGCTACCTAGCCTGGAGTATGAGGCCAAGAGGTAGAAACAGTGAGCCTTGCCTCAAAACGAAATACAAGTGGGAAAGCTGTTCTCTGACTTCCATATCTGTGCATCTTTGTCCTGGCATGTACATTTTTATTTACACACACACACACACCACTACACACACACACATTACAATACCCAAATGCATTTAAAAATTAAAACAGGTGATTAACATGATAAATGAGGATAATCAGGATAAAATTCTTTTAATTAGAAATGACTAAACTGTTGGTTTTACATGATAAAGCCTTTTTATAGGGTTAGGAAGATGTGAGTTGCAAAGATGTGAGGGGAGAGAGGGAGGGAGAGGGAAGGGGGAGGGCATCAATATATATATATAATTTAATATATATATGGAAGTATGTATATATGCATGTATGTATGTATGTATGTATATGTGTGCATTCCATACTTCATGTATGAAAACAAAGGCAACCCTCTGTTACACAGGAGTGGAACCATGTTCAGCTATTTACATAGGGATTATCTCAGGAACAGTGCAAGATTTGAAGTGGTTATATCATCTTCCTGAAGGAGAGAGCAACAGTTTCAGGGAAGTTCTCATGGAAAACAAAGAGTACCTCCTGATTAATGAGCAAAGAAATGTAGTCAGTCTTCCTACTAGCAGCAGCTTGCCTGCTATTCCACTGTTTGTAGAGGGTTAGTGCAGGCAGCAGTGAGTGTTAACAATCCTGTTCTCAAGGAGTGCATTCAATCAGCATAGTGAGACAAAGGCTATGTAGTCATGCCACAGTGATACATCTCAGGCTAGTAAAAGAAATACCAGAAGACTGAATTCCCTCTTGTTTGGACAGCAAATTAATTGTATCTTGCAACTGTGCAAATGTTTTCACTGGGCAAACCCGTCTGTTCTCCTACTTGGGTGAATGATTTTCCTCCTTGTGTATGGCTTGCTATATAGAAAATGCTAGGCTTAGTTTTCTCATTGATTCATATTCATAGAAGCAGGGCCAATTTCCAAGCCATTTTCTAGATATCTGGCCCTGGATGGCATCTCATTATCTTAAATAAATCATCCAAAATATGTAGCTTCATATTTGGGCACATATTAAAACTCAACACTGCTGTGGGGTTATCAATGCTCGTGAAGATGTAAGACCTCACTTCAGTAATTAATTCCATACAATGCAGAGGTAGAACGCTAATTTGAATTTATAACCACGGGAAGATTGATACAGGCCTTATTTCCTCACAAGCTGCAGACAGTGTGATGGAAAGGATTGTTTTACTCCCAGTTTTAATTGAATTTAATTTAATCTTATAAGGGTCAGAAACATTTCTCTGAGTTTACCCAAAGGCAATATCATAATCTATGAAGTAATAACATGAAGATTCTTGTAGATTTACGTTACGTTTGCATGTTAAGATATGTTAGAGTTTTATTATTTCTACGATACCTGAAATGATAGCTTGGTGCTTAGATTTTAGGAAATTTTTCCTGTAGTTGTTTTGATTTGATCCCCTTTAAAACTGGGTCACCTTGAATTTTCTAATACCTATTTTTTACTTGGTTTGAATTCAGTAATTCTGGGATTGGCAAAGCAGTTAGCTATTTCTTCTTTGTGTGATTCGAAGAAGCAGGAAAGCGACATGCTGATGAAATGGTGGAAAGGTGGCTGGCCTCCAAAACTATTTTCCTAGGCTACAGTTTGGTGAGCACTGTATTAAAGCATGACCCACGGAATATTAAAGGAGGAAGAAAGTTGAAGATCTCCGAGTCCAGCCCATCATTTCACAGATCGGAACATGAGCTGAGGATGTTAGCTGTTTGATGCTCAGGGAAGGTTAGCAGCTGAGCCTGCACCAAGGTCCATGTACTCTGTCCTGTGGTCTGATTTGTTTAGCTGACTAATTCAGGCTTTTTAGTGGGAGCAATAGACTTTTATCTTTAAACTCCTTCTTCGGAGACATAAAACAAAATATCACTGAGGTACTATATTAGATTTAGGTAATTGTGCACATTGTATAAGGTTTGAGTCAAGTTAAACATATGAATCTCCTCTAGAATTTATTAGTAAAATTCCTTGTAGCTTTTTTGAAAAGTACAGTAGGTAATAGTATCTGTAGTCATTGTTCTATAGTACACAAGAGGAATTTTTTTTCTAAATTTGTATTTGCTACTACATTTAAAAGTTACATTTACTTAATAAGTGGTAGAGAGATTACAGATGTTAGCGAGGTGTCTGAGTTTTTGATGATCTTATTCATTCTGACTGGTGTGAGGTGGAATCTCAAGGTTGTTTTGATTTGCATTTCCCTGATGAGTAAGGATGTTGAACACTTCTTTAGGTGCTTCTCAGCTATTCAGTATTCCTCAGTTAAGATTTCTTTGTTTAGCTCTGTACCCCATTTTTAAATAGGGTTATTTGCTTCTCTGGAGTTTAACTTCTTGAGTTCTTTGTATATATTGGATATTATATACAAAGAGTGGTGATGTTTCTATGTATGTATACATTAAAAACATTGTAAACATCTTTCTCTTCAAACACAATCTTTAGGACAAAATCAAAGTCTTTTCTTCTAGTTTGTGAAGTGTACGCTGCATCTTATTTATATACCATGGGCATTGAATGTAAGGATCAGCTTTTCTCCATCCTTATCCCTGCTCTTCCTAGCTCCACTTGCACCTCTCTCACACTTGGTTTCTATGTCAGCCTTTTAGATTTCTCTTAGTTCTTATATGAGCTCCAAAAAGTCACAAGTTTTGAGCTTAGAAATAACCCAAATGTGTTGTTTATGCAATTTGAGTTAGGGTTCGTGCTGTCATCTGTCATATGTGTCATGACACACTTATTTCCTCATTACATTTATCCTCTGTACTGGTGTCCTACAGAGTTTTATACTACCTTCATGGCATGATAACTGCTTAATACACCTTTTGCCTCACAAAGGATAATAGACTAGCAGACATTGTATACCAAAGCCATGATGTAATTATTCTACTAATTTTAAACAAAATAGGAGGAATTTTATAAAGTGTTCAGTTTATTGTCAATTGACACCATTGCTTTGTGGCTGGTTGTCATTATAAAATGATAGAGCACCCATCACAGAGTAGAGATTCTAAACTCATGGCATGTGTGGGAGAGGGTTGGGGTGGGGAGAGAGAGCTCAGGGTGATACACTAAATACACTTTTAGCTGAAAGTTACTGTGTTTGTTTGAGATAACTCTATGAGAAAATATATATTTATTTTAAGAAGGATGTGTTGATAGTGTAGATGCCAAGCAGTTATCAATGAGAATATATGGAATTTTTCTACCATATATCTTCTATAAATTTTGAACAAGTGTGCCTAATCTACAATTAAAAAAATAAGTTATGTTTCCTGTATAGATCACGTTCAACTTCTTTTTGTCCTCATCAATAAATGACCTGTGATTCTTTTTCCTAGAGAAGGGTTATGTGGCCTTTCTTGAGGCGAGTATTCTCACCAGCTACAGAGAATGACAGGCCAAAGAAAGGAAGAATTCCACTGAAGTTCAACTGGGAAAACCACTGAATTTATTTGGATTACTTATTCCTCTAAGGAGTCTGAATGATTCAAAGGCAATTACTTACCCAGATGTCATTTGAGCAAACTACACTACCAAAGAGTCCCACACTCAAAATATTAAAGAAACAAACTCTGCATTACTGACAAGATCTCTGGACAACTTCCATGCAGGTGTGTTCATAAGATTCTGTCTGTAGTCATTGTTGTTGGCCCATTATATTACCTTGGTGAGGGAAAGAACCCAGACTTAGTGAGAGCCTCCCTGCTCTCACCATGAGGGACTTTAATAAGACTGAACTCTAGAGGTTTCTTCAGGAGGTAACAGCTGCTTTATTTCAAGGCATAGTGATAGTTAAGAGTTATGCAACAGCTAGGATTTGCAGGAGGAATTAGCAGTAACTTCTAGATGTCAGAATCATTCTTTCTGCCTGTGTAAATAGTCTCTAGATGACTTATTGTTAAAGCAACTCTTCTGAGGTGTGTGCGCGTGCATGCGTGTGTTGTGTGTGTGTGTGTATGTGTGTGTGTGTGTGTGTGTGCATTTAAAAAAAGAGGCGAGGAGGGAAGGGGAGGGGTGGGGAGGAAAGGAGAGAAATGGAGAGGAGAGGGGAGGGAAGGGAACTCCCAAAGCTGGTTTTTCCATCCAAAGCTCTTCAGTTGGTGGCATCCTTGCCATCAAGTGTTAATGTAAAGGGATATTATTTTACAATTCACAGTGGGACATGTGCCTTCATGAAATATACTTTTGCTGGCTTTCTGAAAGATGGTTTCTACTGGGTACATTTCATATTTTTATATTTCTAATTTGGGTTGTATTGTTTTTCTCCAACAGCTGATCAGTATATCATTGATGCATACATACATTTCATTTCTGAATCCTATTGAAAATGCAGCTTCTATCTGGTTAATTTTGGTCTTTGATGTTTTTATTTACTTGCAAGTTTCTTTTAAAGATTTATTTATTTATGTGTTTGAGTACACTGTAGCTGTACAGATGGCCATGAGCCATCATGTGGCTGCTGGGAATTGAACTCAGAACTTGCTCCAGCCCTGCTCACTCCTGCCCCACTAGCTCCAGCATAATACACTGTAGCTGTCTTAAGACGTACTAAAAGAGGGCGTCAGATCTCATTGCGGGTGGTTGTAAGCCACCATGTGTTTGCTGGGATCCGAACTCAGGACCTTCGGAAGAGCAGTCAGTGCTTACCTGCTGAGCCATCTCGTCAGCCCTCAAGTTTTTTTTAAAATATATAATAAAGTTCAATAAAAGAAGAAAATGAAGTTCAAATGACTTTATTCTCCTTGTGATTTTAGCATGAATTCTTCAAGGGTAAAAGAAAAGGGGCAGGTTATATAAAGAACTTCCCTCAGGAGTTCTTACGGCAGCTCCAAAAGAGTAATGTGAATTTCAACATAAGTGTCCTGATGTGGTGATTATACTACTTAAAGTTTCATGACATTATCTGTCCTGTGTTTCCCCCATCACTTCTTACTTTTTCTTCTTTAATGTACTCTTAATAGCACCTGTTGCATAATAAGGGCTTAACTATGTATTTTGGAATTCAACAGATGAGTAAATTTGATACTATGTATCAAAACAGTGATACAATTATTTTGCTGATCACTTTAGACAAAATATGTGGACTTTACCCACAATGATTTTTTTCTTAACTTAATTAAGCAAAACATACAAAAAAACATTCATGAAGTGAAATTATACAACATCAATTAATTACATCTGATCCTTCAACACATTTTTCTCCCCATTTATTTCTGAACTGATTTTTGTTAAATAGAGAGTCAGTACTTTAAAATATTATTTAAAAGTAGTCCTATGTCCCTCGTCATGTAATTCAATGTAAAGAAAAGTTTGGAACACTGGTGTAGCAGTCTTTTCTATTTGAATAAGAGAATTAACATAATAATTTATTAGCAATTTATCCATTCCTTTTACCTAGGTGAACAGTTTGTAAATATTTCCACCAAGGAATTAACTAACCAATGAAAGATTGAAACTCTAATATTTTCTTAAACACATAGTGTATCCTCTCTATAAACTATTTCCACAACAGTAAAATGATTCGGAACAAAAACCTCTTTAGCCTCATTACTTTGGCTTTATATAGCATTCATACTGACATGATATTAGAAAGGCAATTTGTATAATTGCAAAGATCTAATCTCTGAGTTTATTGTTATATGTAATCTTCTCAAGATGAAATAAAGGCCCTTGGTTAGTATGCCTTTTTAAATGACATCTTTTTCAATTATTATACAGTATGAGTAGCCCTACTGAGCACGAATACTGTATTTTGTATTAATTATCTTAATTTGTTATTTTGTTAATCTTAGTACTTAACAAATGGGATAACATCTGCAATGAACTTTTAATGAATCTTTGCCAAGGTTTATCACTATTTTCACATTATGTTTTATTATAACAGGCATAAAATAAAAAAATCAACTATCTAATTTTTAAGAAAAATTCAATTTTACTTTCTTACGTTTTTTTACTATTTTAGTAGTAAAACATTTGTTGACAAAAACTAAAAATAAAATTTATTCAGTATTCTTATTAATGTTGGCAATTTCTGGAATATTAAAATGTCAAATATGGAAACATTAATCTCTGTCTTAGGAAAATAGGGTGTTATTTAATGCCTCATCTGGTCATATGGATAATACACACAAACACTTATGTATATTCATCCATACCTAAATCTATGTGTCTCATTGCTATATATCTGTATTTATGCTATTTTTCTGTTGCTAAAATAAAAAAGTTATAATTTTCAAATAAGTAATTCAATTTTTTAATTAAAAATGCTAGAGGTCAGACACAGTTTATTTATGTTTGTATTTGATACAACATTTACCTTGATGTTTGGGTATGCACATTATTTTAGTTATAACTTTAAAAATAGAAGTGGAAACATTGAAATACCCTCTTAAATCTACACTAAGGTAATTACAAACCACTGCTGGAGAGATTTCGTAGGATCAAGAACACTGGCTGCTCTTCTAGAGGACCTGTGTCAAATTCTCAGTACCCACATGGCAGCTACCTGGCCATAACTCCAGTTCCAGGGGATCTAATATCTCTGTGGGCACTGCACAGACATTGTGCATAGAAATATAGGAATGCAAAACACATAAGTAATTATAAATAAAAAATTTAAAAGGATAATTAGAATCAGTCTTGATATCTGGATTAGTCACCCACTCTCATGGCCCCCACTATTCCTATGTCCAGCTCTGTACAATTTTGCCTAAGCCTTTCCCTTGCTTGAGCTAGAATATCTCACTCACTTAAATGAACAGAACCCTGCAAAAGCAATAAATGGCACTTTCACCAATTGGGTTTCTCCTAGTCTCCTTCTCCTTACTTATTATGCCTTAGGGAAGCAAGCTGCCATATTGTCTGCCTACTGGTAGGGATGTACTTACAGCAGAAAGAAGCTACCTCTCAGTCCAACAGGCTGCAGGGAATTACGACTTCTGGCTAACAGTCAATGAACTCTCAAGCAGATCTGTAGGACGTTCAAATGAACTCCGAAACACTGTAGATTTGTAGTCGAGTTTTGAGATATGACAATCAGCTTAATGATAACCTACTGATAATCCTTAACCCGCAGGTGCCCAAGGAAGTTTCAGATTGCTGAGCTATACTGAATGTGAAAGATATTTTTCAAAAGCTATTACATATTTGGAGTAATTTTTATGATGCAGTAGTAGAGAATTAGCGCAGGCGCATCTTTAAGTCAAACTTCCCTACAGAACGTCATTAAACCAAGTTGTCCAGGATTATAAGTGTTTCCTCACTTTGTCTTTAAGTGTGACTGCTTCTTGTTACTTTCCATAATGTAAATGTATTTTGTTATAAATGCTAATAAAATGAGAAGAGACTCTCTTTTTAGCACATGAGAGCATTACAAATTATTTCAGTAAATATTTTTTCCACTGCTTTCAAAGCTATATCAGTAGATAATTTGAACACTTTTTAAAGCTTGTTCTTTGCTATGCTAATGTGTTTAACTTCGTATTTAAAATCCCCGTTTGAATACTTCAGCATCCCCTCACACTTTATAATTAGTTCAGTTTTTCGTTTTGCAGACCTCTCTGTCTTATGTTTTGTCTATCAATGAATGGCAATCTCTCATGGTTTTATTCCATGCTCCAGAAACTTAAGAGCTGTTTAAGATGGACCCCCAAAGAAGGTGATGAATTAGTTTCTATAGTAAATTTTCCCTAACATAATATAAGTTAAGTAACTCAAGCACATATTTATGTCTCTCATTTTCTCAAATTTTTGGTTTCGAGCCTAGCCTTTGGTGGGTCTGTGTCTCTCTGCTGCGGAGGCCTGAGTCTCTCTGCTGCGGAGGCCTGGAGCTGTGCAGCACGTTAGTTAAAAGGAGGCAATGTATAATCGTGAGATATTTTATTATAGGAAAGAGAAAATAGGCCGGCCATGTAGAGAGAAAGAAAGGAGAGGAGAAGAGGAGAGAGAGAAAGGAGAGGAAGAAAGCAAGAGAGCAAGAGAGGAGAGCAAGAGAGAGAACAAAGAGCAAGAGAAGAAGAAAGGACGCAAGAGAGGAAGAAGGCCAAAGAGAAAACAAAGAGCAAGAGAGAGAGAGGAAGAAGGCAAGAGAGAGGGGAGGGGGCAAACCGCCCCTTATATTTTGTGAGGTGTGGCTATCTGTCTGTGAGGCTGGTCATGTCTGGCTGTGGTCTGATGACTGGGAATAGGGTTCAGCTAGAATGCTGGGAGCTTGGGGCATTGTCTATGTGACAGAGCACACATCTCCTGCGGGGGCAACTGTGAGAGGTTGTGACTGAAAGAGGAGCCAAGGACTCAGGAGTTATGGAAGGTGTTCACCTTCCATTCCTTGCAAGCCTAGATATTGCCAACTGGGTCACCAGGGTTCAGACCTATTACTCAACAGGGCCTAGGTTGCCTGAAGAGATCACTGCCCCACAGCCTTTAACAGCGGACCCATCTCTCCAGCCATCATTTTCTAATTAAGTAGCTCCTGGCTTTGAAACAATCAACCCTTCCCTCTTTAGTCCATGGCATTTATTTCTAGGTTTGAGAAAGTTTTACTAATGGCCATCATCAGTCAGAAAGGGGTGGAGTGACATGTATAATTCCTACTTACAAACCACTATCCACAGAACACATCACTTGTAAGGAAGTTGTAATCTGAGAAGTGCAATCTGTAATGGTTAGGCCAATGTGTATCTAAAAATCAGATTAGTCAGTATCATTTGGGGTTAGGATAGCAGACTCCTGGGAGAGACCTGGCTTCAAGTCTCTACTTGATTATTTGTTGACTCTGTGATCTTATCCGTGTTGCTTTTGTTTGCCATGTACAAGTTTCCTCATATAGAAACTGTGCAATCCCATCTATACCATGAGAATATACCTTTATGAAGTTTTTACAACTGTGTCTGGTCTACTCACATGATTTGGATTACAATGTATATTATTAAGGCAGGAAGTGATGCAAGATAGAAAACAGGCAGCATTCTGTCTTCATACCTTACGTTTCCCATGTTTGATCAATCAGTAATGGTTATTATTTTCATCCCAACTATTTCCACTCCCACTAACTACCCTGAATCTATTACTTTCCTCCTGCTATATAAATACTCTGTCTTTAATAATATTTTGGAGCTAAAGCATTATCAATTATTTATCTTTCCATCAATCCTCATATTCTCATAACTTCTTATGGCATTAACAACAAAGAAAGGGAGGAAGGAACAAAGGAAGGAAGGAAGGCAGAGATGGTAGGAGGAAAGAGTGTGGCTTTCCCTAGGTTCTCAACACTCAGTCCCTCGCTGTCTTGTTTAGCTAATCAATGTGCTAAACTTGCTCTGGATAAGGAACCTCAATCCCCTACCTCTTTGTACTTTACTCTCCCTTCTTGGAATAAATATGCTCTTCCATTTGACTCATTTCAAAATTAATTATCACATTTTCTGCCATATCCAATGTAACCACCTAACTAAGGTCACTTCCCCTGTGATTCAAAGAATGATGTAATCTTTTCTCCAAAGCACACGCCATATTTAGAGCAATGCTGATATACCATTGAGTCAGTCTTTTCAGTGGCTACCTCTCTTATCATTCTGTGATGTTCTTAACAGTACTCCTTATGATCATTTTGTTGTCTGTATTCAAAATTTAGCCTATCATAGAATGGATACATAGTAGTCATTCAAGAATGACTGAATGTGTGCTGGCTAAATGTGTATCAAGTAACAAGTGGGTTGCACAAGTACAGGGACCCAAGTCAGATGCTCAGACCTCTTGTAACAATTATTGGAAATGAGGCCATGAGTTTGAAAGAGAACAGTGGAGAGGTATAAGGGAGGGTTTGTAGAGAGGAAAGAGAAGGGGAAATGATGTAACTATAGTCTCAAAAAATAAAGGAACTATTTTTTTTTAAATCCTAGGCACAGCCACAAGTCTATAACTCCAGCTCTGGCAGAGGGCATCAAGAACAAAGGATCACTGGATCTTGCTGGCTGCTAGTCTAGCTGAGAACTAGTGCCCTCCCAGTAAATCATGAGACTATGTGTGAATTATAAGATAGAATACACTTTTTTAGGAAGTTGGGTAAGCAGCAGTAGCTGTCAGGAACCCACTAGAAAAAATATTTTTCAGAACTACACTCAAGTCCTTGTTTAGTAACTGTAGTAGATTCCTACTCAAGTACAACTTGCCAAACCCCATTGAGAGGAACTCACAATAGAAGAATGTCATCATTTAGCTCTGTCATTTCTTTTTTCCAAAGTAGAAAATCGTTCCCAAGACCTTACTGTGGAATAAAAGAAATAGTTTAGTCTTCCATGTCTGCTGTCAGTCATGTCTCAGGATTTTTAGCTTCCAAGTTCAGCAAGGCTTTGCTTTATACACATCTGAATGAACAGTTTGAGAAGTGCCTGTTCAGATGAAGATTAGAGAGACATGGAAGAAAGGAGATGAAAACTATTAAATATAGAGTGGAAATCTTCACCTCCTCAAGATCCCATGTCCAGGTTATTGCCTCACAAGCCAATGTTTAATTACTTTCATTTTGGATGGGTTTTGTGGGCCTATGTGGAAAATGAATTATTGTAAAGTTTATTTAAAGCTTTTCTCATGAACAACTACATTCTATTTGTATTTTCCAAAGACAAATGGTTGAAAACCTTATTGAAGTGGAGATTTTCCATTCTTTTATCCTGAAAGTAAGATGATTTCAGACTGAAGAAGTGTTTCCCCATGTCTGTCCATGCATCAGTCAGGTATCTTTAAGCATCCTGTGGATTAGGTCCATAAAGAGTTTTCTGTTTACTATCAGTGAAGACAATCTTGTACAAGATTATAGCAGCTTGGGAGTCTAACTTTTATTTTTACATTTATATGAAAACTTTTTCTTAAACCTTCGTGGTTAATTTCTTCCCTGATGGCTGGAGAAAATATCACATGTAATAGATCTGAAAAAATCTCAATAATTTTTGAATTACAAATGTGTTGTTGCTGTTGCACAACATTCAACTGTAAGGATTATTTTTTTCTTCTCTTTTCAACTACTGTTCTCTAAATTTCCAACATTCTTTCTATCGATTTATCATCTTTGCTTCTTAATTAACTTTAGAGTGTTGTTGACTGGCCATTTTTTTAAACAAAGTACTCTGTATTTGGTTCTCCTTCAGGCAACGAGAAGAGATTTTTCTTTGGGATGATCAAAGGGATGAATGGTTAGCAAGTTACAGAGCACAATCCTGGAATAAACATTTTCCTGTCTTCTGTGAGGCCAAATGCTGAAAGAATTCATTGACTAAGAGCCTGTTACTTTTACTTTGGATGCAGTTTATTTTTTAAACTTAGTGATCTGGGCAGTTATAGGATACAATTCTTTCTTGTGGTTCATGAGTAAGAAAGTTCACACGTAAAAGTCAAGGGAAAGCTGAAAATGTTAAGATATATAGTTCATTTTTCCAGGAACTAAATTGTTGGCATCTTGCTGAGATAATCATAGTCTGAAATTACCTGAATGCCCTGTGGTGATTCCCAGCCAACAGCAAGTGCTAACAGGTTTTCCTCTGAATGTAGATCAATGTTCACCTTATCCCAGGCATTTGAAAAGCAGCAGAATAGAACTTGAATCCAACACAATCACCAATCTATTCATATAGTTAAAACTTAAAAATACCAACATACCTTCTCAGTGTGCTTAAAATTAGTCAGTTCCACACCTCCTTCAGTACACACACATCAGATTTCCAACTCCTTTTCTGGTATTATTTTTCTTATAAGTCAAAAGGGCTGTTTATAAACTAAGACAAGAACTGATGCCAAATTTAATTTAATTTTTTTTTAATTTTTGAGACTATAATGTACTTATATCATTTTCTTCTTCTTTTATCTTCCTCCAAATCCTCCCCTGTACTTCTCCTTGCTCTCTTTCAAATCCATGATCTCTTTTTGTTCGTTAATTGCTGTTCCATACATACGTGTGTATGTATATATACATAAGCATGTGTAACTATGGACATACAACCTGTTCTGTCTGTGAAATGTTATTCTGTGAATGTTTTCAGGGCTGATCATCAAGGATTGGGCAACTAACTGATGTGCTGTTCTCGAGGGTAGGCTCTCTCTCCTGCTCTTAGCATTCCTTAGTTGCCCTTGGTTTCTTCTGCAGTGTTGAGCCCCCCTGGACTTTCCCCCATTAGCTGATTTTGCTGAGAAAAACGAAGAATTATTAGACCTGAAGTTATCTTTAGCTGATGTTCACACATAGTCATTTAATGCTATTTAACTAACTGTAGGTATGGTCAAGAAAATGGATCTTACTTTCAGGTTTAGTCCTTTACATTAAGTAGAAAAAAATGAATTCAGGTTTTGAAATCATTGGGAATGATAACAGAAACTAAAGGAAATCATTCCTTTGAGTTATTCTAAAGGAGAGAAGTCTGTATAGATGACAGCACCTGGAAGACATTATCACATAGTCGACTAATGCAATCACAGTTACTTAAGGGTGGACAAAACAAGAGACACTGCATTGAATCCATTTTTACACATTTGAAGTCAGAGTAGACTGAAATCATATGCCCAGTCAGTCCCAGAGCAGTTGGCTTTGCCTTGAAATCTACTACATAATGTTTCTATTTCTCACTTTGTTCATAATTGGGAATCAAGAACATATTTCCTTGGGTGTTAGTGAATATTAGATTATTGGAGTAAAATTCAGACCAATGTGTTCTACATTGCTAATTTTGTACTTAACTTATAGTGTTTTCCGTAGAAAAAGGTTATTTTACTAAAATGAAATTAACCATTAATAATGAAATCCAGAAGCAGTAATTTCCTCAAATATTAAATTTATTTTTTAAACAGAATTTTTGGTGTAGTTAAAATTATGGGATTGTTTTTCAAAAGATGCATTTAGCTAAGTAATTGTGTAAACTATAAGAATAATGTTTTAAAATTTCTGAGTTTCACCTGCATTTTGAGACCAGGGTTGGGATGGCAATTGTGGAGGGATGAAGTAGGGACTTGGGTGGCCATGTCTAGGTCATGTCTGTGGCAGATGCTTACTATGAAACTAAAGTAACAGACTTTCTAAATTCTCAAGCTTTGCTTTCTATGGAAGAGCTGCCTACAACATGTTAATGTGTGACAATTGCTATCACTGAGTGGAAGACTCTCACAATACAATGATAACATTATAAATTTGATATTGCGTAGTTACGTTGTTTCTTTTTAATGTATTTTCCTTGAATATCCTATTTGAAACCACAAACAATATTGTTAACTTCTTAAAAGGAAGTGTAAAACCTTGTCTATATGATCTTTGAGTGGTTCCTTTCCAACTGCCTGGCTTATTCTTCCTTCCTGGGTATCCTTCAAGCACAATTCGTTGTATTTAAGCTTTATAACATTAATCAAATCAGAAATATTAAGTGTGTGCACATATGCTGAACTTATCCAAATAATTAAATTTTCAACCTGGAACTTACTAGGAAAAAGTAATAATGATGGCAGAAAAAGAAAGCATTTAAGGAAATTGGGAAAACAATATATTTTATTTAATATGCCTTATACTTATGTGTTTTTGCAATATGCATACCACTTGGCAATGAGAAGGGTTTAGAAGGTTTTATTTTTTCCAGTGAACTTCTCTCTACTAACATAATAATCGCTCCAATTCATCTGGACCAATATGATTTTGGTATTTCTTCTTCTGTGCAACTAACTATTAACTTGACCTTTGAACCTATAGAGCCACCAGCCTGGAGAGAATGATGTATGCAAACTACTCAGTAACAGCTGCCTCTCCCATATCTCTCGGTCTAATTACCATCCTTGTTAAATGTGACTTTTCCAAAAGGCTGGACTGGAATAAGAAACAGGAAAAGGGGAGGAAGTGAGCAATGATCTATAAAGTTCTTTTATAGTCGGAATAAAATCTAATCCTATAATAAAATATTAAAAATTTTAGTCCTATGGGTAGTGCTATTATTGAGACATATATAGCTTAGGGGCTAGAAAGTGGCTAAGGCCACTGTCTGCTTTTCCAGAGGACCTGGCTTTGTTGCCAGCATCTGCCTGGAAAAGCACAGGTTTCTGTAACTCTATTTCCACCAGTATTCTGAGCTCTGTGGACAAGATATACATGCAAGCAAAACTTGGCACATAGATGTGCATACATGCAGGCAAAACTATCCATGCACATGAAGTAGCAAAATTAAAACAAAACAAAGCAAAACAAAACAAAGAAATGTGGCTTAGAATGATGTGGACCACCAACCAAAGAGTACACAAGGAGGGACCCATGTCTTCAGCTGCATATGCAGCAGAGGATGGCTTTGTGGGACATCAGTGGGAGGAGAGGCCCTTGGTCTTGTGAAGCCTCTATGCCCCAGTGTAGGGGAGTGCCAGGACAAGGAGCACGATTGGGTGGGTTAGTGAGCAGGGGGAGGGAGGATGGGACAGGGGGTTTCAGAGGGGATAAAATTTGCAATGTAAATAAAGAAAACATCTAATAAAAGATAATAACCAGAAAAAAAAAGAATGACGTGGAATGTAGGAAATGGAGAGAGGACAACAATAAAAGGATGGGTGTGAATCCTAAAATATCACTGGGAAAAGTAAAAGAAGTAAATAGAGAAAAAGAAACGCCCGACTTTAAAAATGACCATCCAACAAGACAGACAAACAAAATAGGAAAAAAAGAAAGAGAATGATTTCTCTTTCAGGTTCCAATGGATAGTCCAATCCAGTGCAAATTCAGATCGTCCTGATTAAACTGGATGATAGAGTCAACATGAAAGACATGAAGCTGGGAATGAGACATGTAGAGGACAGAGAGGTTTACAGGGGTAAGAAAGACATAAGGAGAGGTGAGCGGCATGTGCCATCACAACACATTATGGACATCGATGAAACTGTCAAGGAATTAACTAATTTTTAAATGCATTACAAAATTAGTTACCAAAAAATTTAAAAAGCTGGTCTACAGAATGAGTCTTTTAAAGAAACCAATTCATTGTTCAGCACTTTTCTTTCATTATAATAAAAGGAAGGAGGTATATTTATTTTATTTCACTCTCAGTGGCTCTACAGACATTTAGAGATTGCATATTGACAAACTGAATAGCAAAAGTTTAATTTTGACAAAACACGAGATAACATTTTGGAAGTTCTTATTCAATTAAAAGTTAAAAGGGTGAGGTATCTCCCACCAGTAATGCAAGGTTGTAATATAAAGAAAGGAATTGCTATAATGCGATTTGGATGTATTTGTCTCCAAGTGGCACAATTACAGAAATGGACAAGGTCAAGCCGGGAGACAAGGATCCCCACTGCAGCTGAGCTATCACCCAGTAGAGAAAGGCCTCAGCTATGATTTATTTAGAAATGAGGTGATGAGCAGGTAAGGGTTTCCTAGTCTTTCAGATAAAATTTCCAAATTCGCGTTATGGATCTTGGTAGATGTCCAAAGCAATTCATTAATAAAGTAAATAATAGACTTGAGCATGATTTGTAAAACAGATGACAGAGACAAAGGGAGGCAATGTGTAACATTGAGGCTTGGAGATGAAGAGAGGAAGGGATTCCGCCACATCTGGATCATGGACTGTAGAACTACTAAATAGCACAGTGCACCTCCAAAAGACACTAAGCTTCCTTGTCAGGCACAGACTAGCAAATTCAGTGCTTTTCCAAGGTTCTACCCGTGTGAGCAGGCACAGTAGCTGAATGCATAAAAAATGCTGGGCAATGAAATGGCTGAACAAGAGTGTTAACCATGACTCCATATTTTGTAAGATTATGTTGTCTGAAAACATGTCACATCTATGAGTTAAGTTTGATGTGTCAAGTTTTGGGGACATATGAAGCATTCAGGGTCCCATTCTTTTTTATTATATTCAGTCATTTGTTCATTTATTGGTTATCTGTTGGGACTGGTTCTAGGAGCCTTCTGGAGATACATAATTGTTATTCTCTTTCCTAAATGGCATAATGTTTGTATATAATTATGCACCTCTACTAATATATACTTTAAACCTTCTCTACATTATTAAAAATATTAATATAATATAAATACTATGTGGGGTAGTTGTCTGTGCATACTCAATACAGACATTTTAAATAATAGTTTAGTGTGTGGAAATCAACAAATGCAGAATTTGTGAGGGGTAAGGCTGACTGTATTCACACATAAAAGTGAAGACACCTAATTGTAAGATCCATATATATACATGTATATTCTTCTTACCTATTTTCTTTCTTCCAGGAATCAAGTACTTGGCAAGTTTGACACACCTATAGTGTAATTAGAGACCAGGTGTACAATGCCTTTTGTTTCTCACAGGGAAGATTTGCTCTGAGTTAACATCTACTCTATTGTATCTTTAAAAGTGTCTTCTCTTTTCAGGAGGATTTCATATAATCTGAAGTGCAGGCAAAAAGTGGGAAATAATGACCCAAACAGCAAAATGGCATTTAAGCTTAGCTCCATTACATTACTTAAGGTTCCCTTAAGAAGAATAGACACCAAAATAGCACAAAACTACCTTGGCATTAAGGGATCATCCAATATTCATTACCCTGGCTAAAATAATGCATAATGGAAGCTTTCAGCATTTTTACACCAGCACGCTTTTGGCTTGCCTGATAGTTTTGGAGCCACTGTTTATGCAAGTCTAACAACTTTGAAGTGGATAATACCTATTATTAAACTATTATCTGCATGTCTGTAAAAGCTACCCACTTCTGAAAGGTCTAGTCGCTTAGATATTCCAGTTAAATTAACCATTTTGGGACCATCTCTATACTGTCATTTGAAATATCAAAACCCAAACCAAATTAATTTGTTTAACTTAAAGTTACTTTTTTTAAAAATTTCAAAACAGAAAACAATCGGAAAAATGTCTATGTGGCCAAAATTCACCACTTAATGACAACAAAGGCACAGTTGCTGTTTTAACTCAAGTTCAATGCTATAATGCTGAATATAAGAAAGAGGTCACACGAAATAATGATCCATACTTGTCACTCGTATAACTAACAAAGAAAAGAAAGCAATAGTTCACTCTCAGGAAGTTCATTAAACCCTGTTACTAAGTTTGACCAACCTGCTGCCTTGATAGTAAGTACACAAGGCTATTTTATCCTTAGAATTAAAAACTATAATAAATCAATACTACTTTCATGTTTGCCAGTCATGGGTCAACACCTTAACCTATAGGAAAAAATCCTGAAACTTTTAACTGTGTTTTAGATGTGTTCTGGCACATCTGTGGTACAGGTTGTATTTCTCGGCACAGAGACAAGGAAAGGCTATGCACTGGTATTTCTTTTGTTGCATCTGATATAGTTTACCCTGTCTCTGAACATTGTATAGGGAAATAGGAGGAAGGAAAAATTTAAAACAAAGAGAAAGTGTCAATTTTAAATGACAAATAAGAAAAATCAATAGTGATGTTGCAGTAGTGACAATGGAAACATTTAGGGAAAAATGAAGACAAACTCAAAAGACATTCTAGCAAGGAGATGGTATGTAAGCAGGAAGAATCAGCCCTAGATGCTATTGGCAACTGAGAGTTTCTGGGACAGGGAACATCAGTTTTCTTTACGGGTACAAACACTCATCGTCTGAGCATGCTCAGGTCGAAGGCCAACAGAACATATTCAGCAGTATAGGGACAGCACAAGCTGTATTTGATGGCTTTTTAAAAGAATGGACATAATATCAGAAATTATTTCCTTGGCAGTAAGAGGGAGCATATGCAGAAACTCACAGCTAGGAATTATGCAGAAAGTCTACATTGAAAGTCTCCTTTAGGGTCCCTCCCCTCAGAGTTCAAGGCATCCAGCAGAAGAGGGGAAGAAAGTGTAGGAGTCAGAAGGGACGCCAGACGAATGTGGCCCACCAATCAACTCAGCAGGGTGCATGCAGGCTTACAGAAAATGGGCAGCTGCATCAAGTCCTTTTTATATGTTATGGCTGTTAGCTTGGTGGTTTTGTGGGACTCCTAACAGTGGGAGCAGGTGAATGGCTGTCTCTTTTATCTGTTCTTGGCATGCATTTCCTCCTGTTGGGTTGCCTTGTCCAGTCTCAATATGAGGTTTTTTTGCCTTGTCTTAGGTTGTATTTTGTTTTGTCATATTAAAAAAGAAACAAATATATCTGTGTATATAAGAAATAAGAAGATAAATGAAAGAAAACAGTTTTGTGTGTATAGGGGAAAGGTATTATAGATCTGGAAGAAATGCAAGGAGAGAGGGGATATGGTCAAAATGAAAGAACCAATAAAAGAAAAAGCAAGAGATGAAGTCAGACATTCCAGGCTCCAAATCTATGAATCTATTACAGGATGTTTTCTCCGGGTGAGGTGTTCCTCTTTAAATTCAGTTAGTTTTGACCAGGGACAAGAAAACAAAAAAAATCTAACTATGAAGAATAATTGTATTAGAAATAGGAAACAACATATTAATTTTAGACACTATTAGTGACAGTGAGTTGGACTACAGTAAGTATACATATTTGCAATATTTGCTAGTCAATAACAAAGTATGTGCACACAGAAATTACAAACAAGGGACAGGAAAGTGTGATATGTACTTTTGAATGGAAATTCAGAAACTGACAATTTTATACTTGTCAATCCTAAATTATTCTTTCTCATATAAAATAGTGTCAGGGATTGCTATTGCACAAGGGCTTATTTCAAGAAATTTCAAATTCACCACTCCTGGTGACATTTTATATATATATATATATATGTATATATATATGACATTAAATATACATATATATGACATTATATATACATATATATGACATTATATATATGTATATATATGACATTTTATATATATATATATATGGTTCACTGTCAGATTCTTAGAGTGAGTCTTTGGAGAAATAGTGAGAACACCTGTGTTCATGTAAAGGCCAAAGTATAAAAGCTTGAAAACTCTTGGCTGAATTCAGTTAATCCATGAGAACATGTTGGGTGGGTTGCTGGACAATCTCCTTTTCTGTTGAAGTCATGATTTTACACATACTGACCTGCACATATGTCTCTGTAAAGCTGTCCATGGCTTCCAGAATTTATTTTGATGTGTTTAAACCTCAAATATAAGATCAGTGTGTACTTGGGTCCACTGTAAAGTACTATGATCCACAAACATTTAATAAAAATCTATTATCTAACTCACAAATCAGTTTGTGACCAATTGAACATTCTTTGAAAGATTATATTACCCATAGCAAATACTGATTTATTAAAATATTACTTCCTGAAAGATGAAAAGGCACTGATATTGGTCAAAGGTCTGTTTAAATTCTGTGTGTTATGACATTCTCTGTATATATCTATTTTGATTCTATATTCATAAATATATAACAACACATATGTATAAGTACACACATATACCCATTTTATGCACACATTCACTTATGTACATTCATACAACACACACACAAACACATATACATATGCACACACATAAATATACACTACACATATATAAATATGCACATACAAACATGCATATATATACCTATGTACATGCATATATTTAAGCATATTTGTACTATTTTACTAAAGTTATGTTTAATGTCTATATCTTGAATACTTTTCCTTTTACTATAATTGACTTTTTTGAATTTTCTATTAGATATTTCTTTATTTACATTTCAAATGTAATCTCCTTTCCTAGTTTTCCCTCTGAAAACCCCTAATGCTATTCCTTCTTCCCCTGCTCACCTACCCACCCTCTCCTGCTTTCCTGTCCTGGCATTTCCCTACTCTGGGGCATCCAGCCTTCACAGGACCAAGGGCCTCCTCTCCCATTGATGTCCAATAAAGCCATCCTCTGCTATATATGCAGCTGGACCCATGGATCCCTCCATGTGTACTCTTTGGTTGGTGGTTTAGTCCCTGATACCTGTAGGGAGGCTCCTGGTTGGTTCATACTGTTGTTCCTCCTCTGGGGCTGCAAAGTCCTTCAGATTATTTGGTCTTTTCTCTACTTCTTCTTTTGCAGACTACATTTGGGGCCTTGTGCTCAGTCCAATAGTTGGCTGTGAACAATCACCTCTGTATTTGTCAAGCACTGACAGAACCTCTCAGGAGGCAGCTATATCAGGTTCCTGTCAGCAAGCACTTGTTGCCATCCACAATAGTGTCTGCATTTGGTGTCTGTATATGGTAGGGCAGTCTTTGGATGGCCTTTCCTTCAGTCTCTGCTAGCCATTTTGTCTCTGTATCTCCTCCCATGAGTATTTTGTTCCCCCCTTCTAAGAAAGACTGAAGTATGTTTATGATTAGGATGGGAAAGAAATCTTTGGGATATGCAGTGTATGTTTACTTAACATTAATGCCATTTATCCGATGTACATAGCTTCACTATGATAAATTACTAGAACAAAAAACGATACTTGATACAGTTCTCCCATCTAAATAGTCAAACATAGCTGCAACATTCTAATAGCTCCAGATCCCTGCTTGAATGTGTCAAGGTTACTTTTTAAGAAAATGTTCTACACTGAGAGTCAGAAGTCTGAGATATCCAGGTCTGGGTTCAAGATGCCAGCCCTCTACTCTTGTGATATAAGTGTGCTAGATGTTAGTGAGATCTTATGCAACTCTGATTTGATGACTACCTCACTCAGATCATCAGGAATCCTTGCAAATTTCCTAGTGCTCTTGCTGTCTGAAAGACTTTCCTTGAATCTGACTAAAGTTACAGAAAAAATCTTTTTTTAATCTTAAAGTTACTTTTCTGTAACTTTAGTTTCTTTCCCAAATCTCAGTAAAAATCTGTATCTGCAAAGTGCTCAGGAGCAATCTCTGCATTCTAAGTGTCCTTAAAGCCAGGCCCCCTACTCTTTTATAACTTAATACTCTTTAAAAGGAAGTGAAGTCAATCTTTGGCTCTTCTTAAAGAGCCTAAGACAAAAGAGGCTGTGAAAAGCATTGTCTGCTGGATTGTCCTAACTGTTATGTATGATGGAGTAAGCTCTCATCAGTAGGCATGGAGATCACCTGGAATGTCCAGATGGTTCCTCAGAATGGATATTCAAAAGACTACTGCTAGGCATATGCATGTGGTCAGAATGTTTAACTATCGTAGTCTTTAATCATGTAGCATTATGTGAAATATAATTCACTTGATGGAATGTTTGGAGACTATAGCTTTTCCACCACCAGAGATTTTGCAACCATTAAAAATGTGGCCCCCATGGTTTGAAGGCTTGGGTATTGATGTGTGAGACATGATGGCAGATGGGAATCAGCCTTACAATTTTTGCTGCATGAGCATAAATGAGTACTGTGATCAAACAAGTGGGGATAGAGGAAGAGGGTGGGAGAGTGAATGAAAGGAGAGCAAGAAGGAAGGAAAGATGGAGAGATGGGGAGATCATAGAGAGAGATAAGACAGACATGGAGACAGACACAGAGACACACATAGATAGACAAGGAAGACACGGCAAAAGAGTAAACTAGGAAGAATGAGAAAAAGAGAAATTTCTGCTATGGCGCATTCTATGCTAAGCTTTCTAGTAATGTTGACAAATAACATTCTAAAAATTGCTTGAGGGCAAAAATTATTTCCTCATCACATGTCATCGGAGTTCGTTGTTCTGTGCACGATAAGTGTGGAGGAAAGAAATGAGTCTGGAATGTGAATAGTTGACCATCTTAAAGGCAATGAAAATATGAGGAGGCAGCATTATAGCAGGAGTCATTTAAACAGCTCCTTTCTGTGGAGCAAGTGTCAACTCTGTCACCAATAGCTGGAACAAGTGTCTGAACACTAAACTTCAATATTCTCCCCTCTAGCTTCAGAGTAACTTCAAAGTTACAACGAGAGGTAGATGATCCATGTACAAGACTCACCACAATGCCAGAACCCTTGTAAACACTCAAAAAAAGCAAACAACAAACAAACAAACAAAAACAATTCCATGTTAGTGTAATGATCACTGAATGTTAATGAGGAGCAGTCTACAGAGTGTGACACAAAATCCTCCTGTAGCATAAACATCGTGTGTGTCATGAGGATTTACACCATTCTAGTTTTTGTCTTCTCAATATGAAGTTGTTCTGGCTCAGATTAACTTATGTGCAAACGTTGGTGTCCAGACCATACTAACACACATCTGGAGAAGATAGGTTTGATGAAGCACCTCTTTTCTGCTTCAGAGAGTTGGGATTCTACCTAAATAGAAACATATAAGGTCCCCTTGCATTTGTTTTGATGGGGTCAGCCTCTTTGTTGTTGCTCTGGAAAGAGAGTAATGCATGGAGTTGTGCTGGCCAACTTGGCAGCCTGTGTTTTCAGCCCACTTGGCTATGCACAATATTCTGTCTGAGTTTGGGAAGATCCATCTGCTTTTGTGTTTTGTAGAGAGGCTACGAGAAACAAAGTAATGGATTTGCCTTATACAACAGTCTGGAAAATAGGCCATGGCCTAAGAAAATAATGAGTATTAAATGGTCTCCTTCCAGAGAGTTCCTGGCTAGAGACTGCAGGACAGGTTGAGACGCCTTCTGATGGATTTTGCACTAATTGTCTTCTTCCCCCAAAGAAGTTCTGCTTAAAATAAAAGACAGGGAGTGTGTGGGGAGGGGAGGACCTTTGTAGATAGAGGATGGGACCTTTCTGGAAACAATAACATTATATAGATTTTGAGGTCACAGGTCAAATCACGGGTCCTGAAGTATAACAGTAAAAATTCTAACCTTCTAAATCCTTCTCAGTGGCCGCTAGGTGTGGTAGGAAATGCAGGGGATAATTGCAAATGCTCCACATTCAAAGCTAGGCTAAAATCTTTCCATGCCACAAAGTCTCAAATGTCCACACATTGTTCCTTGTGTTGGGCTGTGTTTGTCCGTGTAAATCCATTTGCCCTCACAAGGACAGCCTGTTCCAGATCACTTGTGTTTTACTCTGTTATTACCCTCTCAGCAAGGAAGCCTTGTGCACGAACCTGGGACAGAACTGCTCCATGTGTTACACTCGATCCGCCTCTACTTATACACTGCATTTTCATTACTTTTCCCAACAATGTTGAATGTTGTGTCTATTAAGCATGCGTCGCTGAGTTTTGTCATTCTTTTCAATTGTCATTGTTTGTTTGCTTTGTGTGTGTGTGTGTGTGTGTGTGTAGAATTAGAGGAAGAGAAGGTGGTGGAATATCAGTAATCTTGAGTAAACCTGAAAAAGATGATTCAGCACATGCCTGGGCTGGCACACAGTTTCTACTTCCCTTAACTCTTTAAGCACCTGTGTTGATCATGATGGCATGGATGATACCCCTTCATTTTCTGAATAATTATCTCAGAACTGCATTGTGGCAGTGTTCCTAGATGGGAGTCGTAATGATCCCAGCTCATTGCCTCCTTTTTCTGTATTCTGTGACATTCTCATCTAGCCTACTGTGTCTGGCAGCCCCACAATGAGGCCCCATGTGTGTCAGTGAGATGGATGATATCTGCAGTGTTTGCATCTCCAGGCTGACGATGAGCTCCTGCTGAATCTTACCTCAGGGATGCTAGCTTCTGTGCCATTGAATTAGAAAGGCAAACCTCCCCCTTCTGAGAAATGTCTTATTTTTTCTCTCAGTACACAGAACAGTAATGGAAATAATAGCACACATTAGAGTTTTGATGGATCGCTCTCTGTGCTTTCATCCTCCATATACCCGAGTGCGCGGAGCTTTCGTGTTTATTTTTTTTCTTTGTCTCATTGTTTTGTTATTATTTTTTTTTAAAACAAAACCAAAGCAGCCACTAGTACATGTAGTGATTTTACATGGTTTCAATATACTTTTGCTTTATTTAATTAAATGGAATTGCCTAAAATCATTTCCAAGTTAAATATTAAAAGTAAAATCTTTCACTTGTATTACTGTTTACGTATATTTTCTTGTTTGTAAATTTGATCTAGCGTTTTGGTGTCACCAATTTTTTTTCATACCTTTACCTACTCATTTAGGAGATTCTTACTGGGAAAGAAGCCAGTTCATTTCGAGGAAGGCTGCTTTTGCTTCTTCTGGATTATGCTGCAGTGTGAGATAAATTCTCACTGAACTAAGGTGCCACAGTGGGTCTTTAGTAAAGATTTGCTAAGAATCTCAGTGTGGTACTTGCCACACGAGGACATCTGGCAGAGGTGGCATAACAGAGAGGAGAAAGAAAGAGTTCAGAATGACATCTGTTTTCTAGAACAGGCTCTGTGGACAGGTAGCTCTTGTCATTGAGGATGATACATAGAAAAGAACCGTTTTGATGCTTTGCTGTCAGTGTCTTGCAGTTCCTGATAATTTGTAGGCAAGAGACCATCATTGATAGTCATCTTGCACTTTGCCTAGCAAATTATGCAGCCAAATTTGAAGCCTATTTGAAAAATGGGATTCCTGGCCAGCATAATTCTCAATCTTGACCAAAGTATAAGAGGAGAGATATCAAGGTAGAAGACAGGATGCCAAAGAGAGCATTAGATATTATCCCACCTTCCCTACCTGAAGGGCTACACTTGATGTGGCTAGGGAAATCAATACTAGAGTAAAAAAGACTTATGAAGCCATTTCATCTCCCACCAACTTCTGCAATGCAATGTTCTTACTTACTTAGGTCAATATGAATGAGAGACCCTGATTCGATTTACAACTAAGACCACTACAGCGTCCTGCAGATTGGATCCAGCTCATACTGGGAAAATGTGGAAGGTATAGATTGGACTAAACTGGAGGAATTAAAAGATAGAAATCTTGTTTGGTGGATTAGATAGTGATACCTGAGAGTTGGCTCTGTGCCACCTGAAGAGAGCCCTGGGATAGAATTACTTTTGGTTTTTTGATGTATATTCTGGGGATTCTTGGCATATGTCTAGATACTCAACACCACCAAGGGATATAAATGGATTTATTGGAACTAAGAGTACCATGAGAAAGAATAGCCAAAGTGATCATTTAAAGTGTGCTGAGTTTTAGTTAAATCTGGCTACTAAAAAAAAAAAAATACGTCAGAAGATTAACTTAAATGATAAACATTTGGTTCTTATAGTTGAAAAGGCTTTTCAAGCCTGAGTCTGGTGTCTGGGTCTCAGTACAGTCAGGTTCTATCAAAATCGGAGAGTGTTTGTTCCCTGACTTGTAGATAGCTATTTCTGTATTGGCCAAGAGCTATCACTTGAGTTTCATTGTATTTTTCCTATGAAGTATCACTGTTTATGAACTCTAATTCAGGTGTGTCTAACATGATGGCCTAATTCATCTAACCTGAATTTAATTACCTTCAGTCCTATCTCTAGGTACCATTAGATTTGGGCTTAAGGTCTCTTATAGATACCCATTCAGTTCAGAGCAGCAGCCACCCACAAGGACATCTGTAATCAGCTGCATATTTTTCTACTAGGAACCACTAGCATTAGTGATTTCTAGAATCAGAAAGCTTAAAATCCCTAGAGCAACTTGACTGCATACTCTGATCATCCTGAAGTGATTGATACACATGGTGGGTAGGTGAAGAGGTGAAGCAGACCTTGCACTATTGGCATATGTGTGTTCCAGATCATTCTACCTTTTCCAGTGAAGTGATGCTGCATATCACTACTGTACTAATTACATGCTTCTAGCATCTTTTTTTCAATTGATTTTGGCCTATATAGCTCTCCAAAAAAACAAAAACAAAAACAAAATTATTTCTAAGGCTTCAACTTTCTTTGAGTCATTACCTGAGGGGGAAAAAATCAGTCTTTAGAGGGATCTCACAAATTAATGCTTCAACCAGCTGGCACCTGTTAGAGGCTAGGATTGCCAATAGTGTGTGTGTGTGCGTGTGTTTGTGTGTGTATGCGTGTGTGTGTGTATGTGTGTATGTGTGTGTATGCATGCATGTGCAAGCACTCACAATTGTTTGTTTGTATATCTTTTGTTTTATTGGGTTTTGTTTGTTTCTTCTTTGTTTTTTTGAAAGATCATAAATAAAATGAGTAGGTAGAAAGGTAGAGAGGATCTGGGAAGATTTTCAGGAAGGAAAAGAATATGATCAAAATATTTTGTATATGAAAACAAAATATTTGAATAGATTTTAAAGCAAAATATGTGACAAATTTTCAATATCTGTGATACTACAGAGGGAAATCATTACAGTAAAGGAAGAACTGAACTTCTGGTGAAAACATCAGAGATTTGTTCATCACGTCAATGTGTTACATTGCTCTATGGAGAGATGGTGGCGTCATTCCTTCCTTCTGTGTATTTTAACCTTAATAACACAATTGTAGTTTGATTTCCACAGTTCTTGCAGATTTTCTAATATAAAAGAAAACCCTACAAATCCACTGAAATATTGTAGGTAAAGGGCTTTTCCTTAAAGTTCCTTATCATTCTTTCTGGATTTGTAATGTTGCATTAAAATCTGTCTTCAAATGGTTAAGTGAAAATGTCCCTATGCCATTGGTTGAGGGAACAACATTAGGCAAAGACATGACTCCTAACTTGCCAATAGTTTCTCCCACAGTACTATGGTAAGAAGCTGTGATGTTATTTAAGAGGTAGCGCAGGCATGGAGAAAAGGAGTGAGCAACCAATGTGTGTCACATTTTCCAAAGCTCTCACTGGAAATATTCATAGTTTCAGTGGTTTCTATTTGAAGGGCTGACATTGGCATGAGCATAGCTGGGAATGACTGATGGGCCAGCTGGGAACACTCTCACCTCTTTCCCCTTCCACAGTCCCTAGCGTGTCTCTGACATGAAACAGAATTGGCTCAGAAGGGACACAGTCGGGTTATCTAGAAATACAGACATATTTCTTTTAGGTTTGTCTTATTCCTTTGCAGAATTTTATAAAACTTACCCTTTCTATCATCCTAAAATGACTGATTGAAGCACACGTAATTTTTAAACTTCCCTTCACAATTGCATAAGATGGCTCAGACTTTTGACTAGGGAAAAACATAGTGATCATATTTTTATTCATCAGTAATATTCCATTTCTATACTCATGAAGTATAATTTATTTGGTGTAATGAAATAAAGCTCTATTTTTAGAATCTGATGTGAGTTTGTGTTCTCCTTTTCAGAAACATTTATTGGTTGTTCTTCTGTGAGTTATCAGTCAGTAACATTCATGGGCATATAATGGACCCAGGGAAAATTTTTTTTCAAGGATTTATATCTGGAGAAAATGTATGCTGTGCTTGAATTTGTAACATGCAGTCAATGATTATCTTGTAATTCCAGTCCTCAAAAAGTCATAAACAGAGCTTGACAGGCAGTTTTACTTGTTGAAAGGATATTCTTGTAAGGAAAACTCCCTAATTGCCTTAAACTCATTGCTCAAAATACAAAAGTTCCCAAACTGAATTCAGTTAAGACATTGATATAAATACTGCTCAGTGAGTCTAACAGTGCAAGTGGGTGAGCAGATGACCACGAAGAGCATGAAGAAGAAAGGATGGTGACCAGCAACACAGTCTTTAAGACATAAGAGATGAGCTTAAGAAGTTACGTTAGATGAGTCCCAGGTCTGGGTTGGTTTGGATTGTAAAACTTTATTTGCATTAATTTCAAATTATTCTTCATATCTTAAAATTGTTATGTCACTGGCAATAATATATCTTGGAACAAAAGGTTCCATTTCAGGTTTTGTGAAGCCAGCAAAGATCTTCAGAATGTCTTTTATTTTTTTGTTTTCTGTTTTTGCAACAGGATATTATGACTGTAATCCCGGCTACCCACTAACTTTTAGTGACCCTCCTTCCTCATTTTCCCACACGTGGACATTCTAGACATGTGTCACTATGCCCAGGTATGTATATGCTAGTCTGGGTTTTCATTGTCACTCTCTTGCCTTAGATATGGAAGATTTTGTTAAGCTCAAACTTAACAAAGCAATACCAATAATGTTCCATTCTATAGAATCCAACCAATCTCTTGCTTATCCTTTCCTCTCTACTCTTCATTTCGTATTCTATTATCATCCTTCTAAGATCATAGCTGTTTCAGTATTTGACTTCAATGATAGCTATTAGGAGTAGCTAAATACATGTCTGGGCAAAATAAAACAAATCTTTAGTTTTCAAGATTACAATGGCAGAAAAATAACATAATAAATTCTGTTTAAAATTAGTTCTACTATGTGAATGTTTTGTATTTGCTAATCACTTCAAGTTACTCAATATTATTTACTCATAATTGTACTATTTTGTTGAAATGCTTGATAAAAATTTATTATGTAAAAGGCACACACTCACACTATGGTGATGGTCATTTAATGATGAACCAAAGGTTTTAGCCTTTCAAAATTTATGGTCTTCTTAACCATGTTCATACAACAGGCAGGAAGAGCATCATTAACTCAGCCTTAGACTTTAGAAGTAATAAATATATAAGGCATTTTTAACTCTATCTTAAAGTTATATTCTATACACTCACATTTCCTCAATTGTAATTCACAGGAATAAATTTGTATTGCTGAAAACATTAGAGATGATTTAAGTGATACATACTTCTGGAAAACAACATTAGCACATTAAATATTCCTAGAGGTACTTTAGTGTAAAATTATTTAATTGAATGTGTTTCAAAGTATTTTCATCAAATTGTTAATAGTATCAGGGTACAATACATTGCTGTCACTGTCATCAATTTAAAGACAAAGCTTGCTAAAACATTTGCTTAGGATAGGCAAGATGAATAAGCTGTCAAAAGGCACTTGCTGCCAAGACTAAAGACCTAAGCTCAATGCCTGGGAGCCACCGGGTAGAAGGAATGAGTTGACTCCACAAAGCTGTCTTCTGTCTTCTGCATGCACACTCACACATATCTTCTTCCACACAGACATGACTGCATACATAATACATAAGGCAACAAATGCTTTAAAAATTGTTTGAACTACTGAGCAAGAGATGGTCAAACCTGCCTAGCAATCCAATTTCCAGAAGAGAACACACTGTGACTAGTCCAATAGTAAACATGTCTGACAGCATTGATGTATATAAAACACAATCATGCATTGCATCAGACATTTTGTATGTTAGAAACTGTGTCTAAGAGTTAGGTCTAGTATTTTAAGGTATTTTATCAAGACTCCACTCTTTTAAATATTGTACGGTGTCATAATAATTTATAGACATAATACTAGTATTTAACCATCGGGAAAGGAATTCCTAACACTGCTATATTTTGGCCTCTTTGCCATTGGATAGATAGGTTAAAGAAGCCAGTGACCTGTGTGCTATATTTCTATGCTACAGCTCCTAACTATATTCCTAGAGCTATTCTGGCACCACTGTTGTGCAATTCTTCTTAAAGATCCCTCCTCTGGGATTTACCATGTCAATTTTGCCTGCAGACTGAGAAGTACCAACTCAATGAGTTGCACTATCACAACGATTTAGTATAGTACAACATTACTAGATTTAAGGAAGTATTTTATTTCTCTAAAAGGTTAGATTTCATGTGCAATTTTGAAAAAACTAAAGTAATATTAACTCTGCATATTTGATGTAGTAGTTATATGTACCATTTGTTGAAAATACCCATAGTGAGGGAATGCTATGAAATACTTGTTTTTTTTTCAGTTATGGGGAACTATGCTAATATGGAAAGAAAAGATCTAGAATGGTCTGCTAAGGACACATCAGTTGAGAAGAAGTTGGGTTTGTAGCCCACATCTATGACCACTCAGGTATATGATGGTACACACCTCATTTAAGCATGTTAAGATCAAGTTTCCTTTCTCTGTTAGTATATAGAAAGAAAGCTCAATTTGCTCACAAACAGTATGTGAAATTATGCTCACTTAAGTTAGACATTCTCTAATTTACTCCTAAGGTCATTTTGTTAGACAATAACAAGCAAATAGGTTCCTAAAATTATCCTAGAAATACTATATTAGAGTTTGATTTTTAAAGGGATGATAAAATATTACAGGTATTGGTTCTATGATAAGTTAGATATTCCTTGGTACTCAAATAAAACAAGAATCTTCTCTGTCATCTACTGCTTTGTCTATTTGTGGCCAACACTGTCAATAGGAAAACCAAAACCTTCCAACCAAATACCCTGACATTTGCATTTCATTTCTAAGTGACAATTATAGAGGAGACTTTAACACATTTCTCTTCATTAGCAAGAGACAAGGAATAGCAGGGTGGGATCTTGTTCCTAGGGTAGGATAGAATAATGAAGAATTGAAGAGGTTTCCACTAATCCTCCATTTTATTCTACATGACACATAAGTAGTTGGATGCACTCTGAGTTCTACCAAGTGTTACAGAGACAGGCTGAGGTTCTATACCCACAGCAAATGGAAACACAGGCAAATTGTCATGGACTGTGATATTGAGAATCGAATACTGGATGGAACATCTGACTTTTCAGTTGTTGCTAATACTCATAGAAACATTGTAAATTATATAGATTTCTTCCACCATCTCAAGGCTTCACCACCCAACTTGATTAGAGCTTAAACCTTGCACTAGAAGAAACATTAAGGCTTAACAGAAGATTAAGTTTCCTGAAGGAACCAAACTTCAAAAGGAGAATTGAGCTGCCATAAAAATAAAGGCATATAATTTCCATTTGTGAATTATAAAAATAAGAGTCACAATAGATGGTTGTATGTGTTTATAAATAGCTGAGAACTAGAGAGCAGAGAACTGTGAGTTACAGAAGAAAAAAAATGATACCTTGATAGATGGTAAGCATATGTATTGTCTCTTGAGCCAGTAATGCATATATTTAAGGTATGTGTACAATGTACAAATAGGCTGAAAAATTTAGTAGAGAAATAAACACAAATGCTTGTCATGGTCATGGAACACATAGCTTACGACGGGGAGCCAAGATTCTATTAATTGTAATATCAAGTATAGTTGAGTAAACGAAGCGAGGGAACAATTCACGTTGTCCAGAGGCCAAAATACTTTTCTAGCAATTGTGATATCGCCATTTATTCTTGTTGAATGAATTTTTTTAGACTGAAACAATAGAGGAAAATGCAGAGAGTCTAGGGGTTTGATGTCTACAAATCATGGAGTCAGAGAGGAAGTTACTGAAAAAATGAAAAACTTTCTATGTAATCTAACTTTCATATATTCTGAACTAGAAAATACTTTGGATTTATCATACACTTAAAATCCTAATCCAAATAGCTTAGTGATAGATGGGGAAGATGTCAAATAAACTGGCCTTTGGCTCTAGAGACATATCACTTCAAATGTTAAACATGTTATATTGGCTTCACTCTAAATCCTAAGTTCAACAAGGAATTTTTGTTTTAGCTATTTATCTGAAAATTTTCCATTGGCAAATTTCTAGGCAGCAACTTACATTCCAAATATTTCTCAGTCATTTAATTCCACCACTTGACTTTAAAATTATTTGACCTTTGTAGGAGATTGCCAGCTCTCAAAAATGTGTTTCTGTAATGAACGACTTCTTTTTTCGACATTTAACCATAAAACCATAGTCCATTCATAGTCATTTTCTCCACAGAGAAAGAGGTCATTATACATCACTTCCATGCTACCCATTTAAGATAAATATTAACATTAAGAAACTTTATAATCTCAAAAAATTAAATGTAGACAGTAATAACAAGAGTAGCACACACACAAAAATGCTTAATATACCCAACCTGCTCAAATAAATCATTTAATTATGTATGAAAAGTTTTCAAGTTTTTTATTTTCAACCCAATGTCTTGAATATTTATAACTCAAGGAGAGCAAGTGAGTGTCAGGGTTCATCAGGACTATGAGCATCAATATGTTTTAGAGCAAGAATTTGTGTAGGTCTTTGATACCAGCCAGGAACTTGAACAAAATAAGTTGTCTCCATGTCATGACTTCTTATTTAATAGTCAAATAATTGGAGTCGCATATTCACAGTGTAGCACTAATTCAGCTCAAGTAGTGAGAGACACTCTGTTCTCTCATGAATGTCTTTTTCCCTCCCAGCTGATTCCAGTTGGGCCAGGTCAATTTCAGTGAGAATGTATTTTAGAGCTACGAAGCTGCTTGGCATTGAAAAATCGATTTTGGCTGGACAACCTGGTTTTCCTCCTAAAAATGATTTGGTATCAAGAACACGTCCACATCTACACACACTACCAAAATTTTTGCTTAAAATATTTAATGCTACATGCCAAATTGTTTGTGTCGCTTGCTTGGATAGTTGATTGATATTCTGGATTAACACACTTTAGTCTGTGGGCCAATTTATTATCTTACAGAAATAGACTTTAACAAAAATAAGGTTCATGGGAAACACAAAAGCCAGGATTCAACATTTGTAAGTTTAACAGAGCTTAAGTTACAATAAAATCATAATATTTATTGGAAAATGGGTATTTTTTTTAATGATCAAAATACTGTTTTCCAAGATCCAAGCAGAGAAAATGGAGAGGATCTGCTTTCATTTTCAGATGCAAAAGATTAAATGTAAAATAAGAGCCCCAACACACAGGAATGCATTATTTCTGATTTTATGTTAGGGGAGATTTCTGTGAAGAATTTGGAAATGGAAATAGAGTTGTCAGGAAAACCAAAACACTACTCTAAGTTTAAAATGGGCTCGTTACATTACAAATACTCCCTTAAGGTACCCTTAGACCAGCAGTATTTCCACTCTGGTCTCCAGAGAGGGGTTAAGATGGGACATTTATTGGTTAAAACATAGAAAATACTGTAAACAGAAGGAACTGTTTCTACTGTAAATAGAAAAGGACTTAAGTGTCAAATCAATATGTGCTTATAAAAGTACTGCCTAGACTCTGACTTCAACAGAGGTAGGATTACACTTAAGGAAAATTATCTGATTCTTCATTATCTTTTTTCCCTCAAAACTCCTTATTGGAAATTCACCCAAAGGAGTATATATGCATATACAAATGCCTCACAGAAGTCATACAACAGCCAACATACTTGAATATTTGTTCAGTTGAGAAGGGCTGAAACTGAAACAGGTTTCTGCTATTGGGAGACTTAACCTAGGTGTTATAAATGAAACTTTGTGAAGGATTTGAGAAGGGGGCTGATATTTTCCTGGGAGATCTCCAGTTCAAAACATGCCTGCCTACCAGATGCTCGTGGATAAAGATGGAGCAGAGATTGAGGGAATGGCCAACCAGTGACTGGTCCAACTTGAGCTCTATCTCATGTGAGAGAGCCAACCCCTGACACTATTAATGGTACTCTGGTATGCTTGGAGACAGGAACCTAGCATAACTGTCTTCTAAGAAGCTTCATCCAGCAGCAGATGGACACAGATACGGAGACCCACAGTCAAATATCATGCAGAACATGGGGAGTCTTGTTGAAGAGTGGAGGATAGAATTGAGTGAGCCCGAGGGGTAAGGGATACAAGAAGACCTAAAGAGTCAATTAACTTGGGCTTGTGGGGTCTCACAGAGACTGAGCCACCCACCACAGAACATGCAGGGACTGGGCATTTGTATCAGATGTTCAGCTTCGTCTTTATGTGGGTCCCCTAACAATTAGAGCAGGGGCTGCCTCTGACTGTGGTGCCTACCACTGGACCCCTTCTCCTAACTGGACTGTCTGGTTGGGCCTCAGTCAGAGGCCTTTGTCCTGCTGGGACTGGATGTCCCAGGGTGGGATGATACCAAAATGGTATCTATGTGAGGAAAGGATGAGGTTACAGGAGGAGAGATTTATATAGGTGGGTCTGGGAGGAGAGAGGGCTTCGGTTGGGATGTAAAGTGAATAAATAAATTATTGAATAAAAATTAATTCTTTTAAGAATTGTAGAGCCTATTAGAATTTGGACTCTTTATGTCTTTTTTTTTAATTTTAGGGCATAATTTTATTTATCTATTTATTCACATTGCATCCTGTCCCCTTCCTTCTCTCTTCCCAGTTTGACTCTCACACACCCCTTTCCCCACTAATCCCTCCTTTTTTCCACAGAGAAGGGGAAGCCCCAGCAGGTACTTACTTATAGCTAACCATTGGACTGAGCTCAGGGACCCCCACGGAAGAGTTAGGGGAAGACTTGAAGGAGATGAAAGGGATTGCAACACCATAGGAAGAACAACAGGCACCGACCTTCCCTGGCTCATCAAGTCACAGCAGGACAAGGCAGCACAGCTAGGGGAAGGGAATCCAAAGGCAAGCAATAGAGTCAGAGTCATTCAGCTCTTCAGCTTTTAGTGGACTCGTATGAAGACAAGGTGCATATCTGCTACAGATGTGTGTGGGTATTCTAGGTCCAACCCTTGTGCTGCTACCTGGACTCTACGTCTTACTGCATATAGTTTGCACATTTGTACATTGCTAGCTACATATGCTCCAAATCATTTCAGTGGGCTAGAGGGATGATTTTGTTGACTTGGAGACAACTGCCTAACTGGAGTGAGTTGTTCTAGAGAAAGAGTCTGAACACAATGGTGAAGCAGACAGTGGAGTACAGGGAAGGTACAAAGGCATGTAGTAGCAGGAGCAGCATAAGTGGAGTATGTAACATGAACTGGAGTAAAGCGTGCTCTATACAGCATGTAGCAGAGCCAAGGGGAATGGGTATTTACTCTAAACATTGTAAAAACTGTATTTAATATTCCTGAGTTCTAAAACAATAATGCAAATGAAGACCTTATATATAAATATTGAAAAGTGAGCAAGATAACCCAGACCCAAAGGACATACACAGTATGTACTCATTAATAAGTGGATATTAGCCAAAAAAGTACAGAATACTCATACAACTCACAAACCATATGAAATTTAACAAGAAGCAATGCCTGTGTGGATACTGCAATCTCATTTAGAATGGGGAATAAAATAATCATGGCAGGTTGGGTTGGAGGGATCTGGGTGAGAGAGGTGACGGGGAAAGGAAAAATGGGGTAGGATCTGGTATGGGGGAAGATAGGAGAGAAGCCCAAAGGACCAGGAGAATGAATGGAAATATGCAGCAGCAGGGGTGGAGGCATGTCGGTGGGGAACCTTTAGAGATCCAGAGGCCTGGGATGCAAGAGGCTGACATGCTCAACGGTGGGGAGACAGAACCTGAAGAGACCTCCTCCAATAGACAGACATATCTCCCAGTTAAGTCACGTCATGGTCGCAGGCAGAAGCCTAGCATGACTGTCCTCTGAGCTGCTCTACCAGCAGCTGACTAAGGCAAATGCAGGTACTTATAGCTAACCATTGGACTGAGGTTGGGGACCCCTGTGGAAGAGTTAGGGGAAGGATTGAAGGAGATGAAGGGGATTGCAACCATAGGAAGAACAACAGCATCAACTAACCGGGCCCCTCAGCGCTCCCAGGGACTAAGCCACCAAACCTGGGCTGTTCTGTGACTCCCAGCACATAGGCAGCAGAGGACTGCCTTCTCTGGCCTCAGTGGAAAAGGATGAGCCTAATCCTGTAGAAACTTGATGGCACAGGGAAGGGGAATGCTGGTGGGGCTGAGGTGGGGTGGGTAGGTGGGTGGGTAAGCATGCTTGCAGAAGCAAAGAGGAGGACAATGTGTGAAGAACTCCAGGAGGGGGGACCAGGAAGGTGGGCAACTGCAGAGGATTTGATAATCCCCTTTGTTCTGTTAAGAGTTTTTGGCTGATCATATACTCCTACACGAACTCTGAGTCATGTGCATCTTCTGTGTCACCAGTCTAAGGAATCTCAATAGGATATAAATAAATAAAATAATTTAATGAAAAAAGGAAAAGAAAAGTTATTTTTCTGGATCAGAGATGTAAAAGAAAACATTTTTCATATGTAACTAGCAAGAACAACCTTGGGTAATATTATTAGTTCTATGATAGAATACTTGTATTATTGAGATATAAAAGATAACTAAGCAAAGTAATAATTTCACGTGGGTATTTTGCTGCTGTGCTAAGGTGTCTACATAAGACTGAGAGGTATAATACATAGATTATTATATGAGTATTAAATATACTTGTGCCATTGTCAGCATTTTCTGTATTAAATTATAATTATATAATTCAAAAATGAAATTATCATTTTGTTATATTCTTTTATAATAGTTATTTTTCCAATAAATATGCATTAAGGCTAATATAAAAATAAAATGAAATGGAATTGCCTTTTATATATGTTTCAGAAAGTTATGTCCCCTAGAACAATCCCTATCAAATAAAATTGAGGGACTGATATTGATTTAAATGAGTATTAGACTAATATTAACTTTAGATTATTTAAATGACTGAAGTTTTAAATTTAATTAAAGACTAATTGAATTGTATTGTCACTTTGCAAAATCAAACCATTTCATAGTTTAATACTCAGAAGTCATTCAGATGGCCTTGGAGAATTGGTATCATGAAAATAATCATTATATCATGTGTGATTCTATTCACAAATACCATGCTCTTTAATGAGCATCCCTGATGATAGATTCATGAGAAATGATGTTTTGTCATTTATAAATTTCCCCTAGACTTCTCAGCGGAGAGTTTGAGAGGCTCCTTTGTTCTCTTAAGTGTCTTTGGCTGATCACATACACCTACACAAACTCTGAGTCATGCACATCTTCTGTGTCACCAATCCAAGGAATCTTAATCTTGGCTTTGGATGTAGGAGACAGAAAAAGATAGCAGGAAGTATGTCCATAGACTAAACTGAGTAGAGTCAAGAGAACAGATGTTGGACTTCGTGGTTCTAACTGCATCTGAGGCAGAGTCATCCCTGTGTTCTTTCATGGCTTTATTTTATGCATGCCTTTTGTTATGCAAGCTACCAAAGAAAAAGACATGGATTGTTATGCCTGTGATAAAGGAGTGGGCTCTCGGTAGGATTTGGAGTGTCACTACTCATCAGAGGACTTTATCAATCTCTTTTTATGCACCTCTATAGAGATTTTAATGACATCTATTCCAGAGATTTTTTTTGATTTAAGTTTTACTGCATCATGATGAGAAAAGTTACATGATTTCAATTTATCTGAATTTGTTAACATTTAAAAACATTTTAAGTAAATAGAATTAAATCACGTTCTTGTTTCCCTTTTGTACCCCAGCTCCTCCTAGAGACCCCCCTTCAATACCTACAATACCTTTTTTGTTATATTCTTTAAAATTTATAAAACATTATAACAATAAGAATGAGTATTATAAAAGTTGTTTGATATAAACCAACAATCAAATTAAGAGTCTTATGTAGATGCTTGTCTACAGCAATACTGAAAATACATACATTTTTCTCAATATAAATTTTAAATGACTCCAAACATATTAACTATATTTCAAAATAATACATCACTACTAGTATTTTCTTAAATGAACATAAATATAAAAAGTCTTTTTGTTTGCTTGTTTTGTATTTAGTAGAGCTTAAAATCGTGGCTCTTACTGTGGTACAAGCCCAAAATAAGAACAATTTTTAGACATTGGAGTTCATTGTAATAAGCTGTGCTTCAATGATCCTCACATCACCAAAGGATTTTACCTCCATTGTAGCTAAGCTGAGAGTTGACAGTTCTGCGGCGCCAAGGAATGAATTGAAGCAAGATTTTTGGATACAGATTTCCTGCTATAGTCAAAGCTATTTGACTTGAGTGAGTGACTTTATTCTCAGCCCACAGAGAGCAAGTGACATTCATTTAAGAAATGGTGTGTGTATTAAGATGGTCTATCCATAAAGTCATTGGCCAACTGTTTCAATGAACAATGGTTCTGCTTGGAGGGTGGCACAGACATTAGGTGAGGGTAAAAATCTGGTTCATTGGCTGTGATAATTTGGAAAAACATTCATCTCAGAGAAAGAGTAACTTATAAAGTCCTCTTCTTTAAACTTGATACAAAAGTTACAAACATCAAGCAAAGCATTCAGTCTCACTCTTTGTTGTTCTCTTACAAGCCACCTCCCAATTTAATTGTCTATGTTTCTTTTGGCTGTATAAATACTTTTGAAATATGTAAACTGTTCTGAAAATCATAGTATAGTACAAAAACATGAAATAAACAATACTACTAATAGAGAGGCTGAGATAAGAGAAGCAAGATTTTAAGACCATTATGTTGTACACAGCAAGACACTGTCACGAACAAGCTGAAAGTGTATATAGACTGTACGATATTAAACCTATTTCTCCAATTACCAAATTAGAGAGACCATTGGATGACAGTCAACAAATTTCTAATTCCTCATATTTTTGGATTTCAATCAATTAGGATATGTTGGTAATATTAATTTTCATATTAAGATACTAAGAAAAAGTAATTCTTACTTCCTGTTGTTTTTGTTGTAAGAGGTGGAATTATGTTTGTGTGGGTTTGTTGAAAGATTACTTTCTTACTTCTTCTAGGGTGTAGTTTTGCTCCTTATGTTGATGTTTTCCATCTATTATCCTTCGTAGGGCTGGATTTGTGGAAAGATATTGTGTAAATTTCATTTTATCATGAAATATCTTGTTTTCTCCATCTATGGTAATTGAGAATTTTGCTGGTTATAGTAGCCTGGGCTGGCATTTGTGTTCTCGTAGAGTCTGGATGACATCTTCCCAGGATCCTTTAGCTTTCATAGTCTCTGGTGAGAAGTCTGGTGTAATTCTGATAGACCTGCCTTTATATATTACTTGACCTTTTTCCTTTACTGCTTTTAAAATTCTTTCTTTGTTTAGTGCATTTGATGTTTTGATTATTATGTGATGGGAGGAATTTCTTTTCTGGTCCAAACTACTTGGAGTTCTGTAGGCTTCTTGTATGTTTATGGGCATCTCTTTCTTTAGGTTAGGGAAATTTTCTTCTATAATTTTATTGAAAATATTTACTGGCCCTTTACCTTGGGAGTCTTCACTCTTTTCTATACCTATTATCCTTAGGTTTGGTCTTCTCATTGTGTCTTGGATTTTTTGGATGTTCTGGGTTAGGATCTTTTTGCTTTTTGCATTTTCTTTGATTGTTGTGTCAATGTTTTCTATGGTCTTCTGCCTCTGAGATTCTCTCTTCTATGTCTTGTATTCTTTTGGTGATGCTTGCATCTATGACTCCTGATTTCTTTCCTAGGTTTTCTATCTCCAGGGTTGTCTACTTTTGTGGTTTTTTTATTGTTTCTATTTCCATTTTAGATTCTGGATGGTTTTGTTCATTTCCTTTGCCTGTTTGACTGTGTTTTCCTGTAGTTCTTTAAGGAACTTTTCCTCTTTAAGAGCTTCTAGCTCTTTACCTGTGTTCTCCTGTATTTCTTTGAGGGTGCTATTTATGTCTATCTTAAAGTCCTGTATCATCATCATGAGAAGTGATTTTTAGATCTGAATCTTGCTTTTCCAGTGTCATGGTGTGTCCAGGACTTGTAATGGTGGGAGAATTGGGTTCTGATCATGCCAAGGAACCTTGGTTTGTGTTGCTTATATTCTTAAGCTTGTCCCGCACCATCTGGTTATCTCTAGTGCTACCTGCCCTTGCTAAATCTCACTGGAGCCTGTCCTTCCTGTGATCCTGGTTGTGTCAGAACTCCTTAGAGTCAAGCTGTCTCTGTGATCCTGTGATCCTGGGCTTGTTAGAGTGCCTGGGAGTGGAGCTTCCTCTGGGTGTTTTGGGACTGGCTGTGGAGCTTGCAACCAAGGTCTGTTCAGGGCACAGGCCAGCCCAGACAGATGGGAGGCAACCCGAGCCACTGGGCTGGCAGAGTTCCTGTGTGCCTGGGTCTGCTGGTCCCAGTTACTCCTGGTGTTGGGACAGATATTGTGTCCTCTTCACCTCTGATCCTGGGCATGTTAGAGCACCTTGGAGTGGAGCTTCCTCTGGGTGTTGTGGGACTGGCTGTGGAGCTTGTGCCCAAGGTCTGCTCAGGGCACTGGCTGGCCCAGACCTACTGGAAGCAACCTGAGCCACTTGCTCAGTCCTACTCAAGCAGTTGCCACAATAAGTTATGTATGAATTTTATGAATTGAGGAAATAGCCAATCAAGTCGATCTTACATTGTTTCTCCAGTGTAACTATTATGCTTCCTTCTCTAGTGCACTAGTGGGGATGATAACCAAATGAATCCTCAGTTCTTGTTTTCTTAAAAGAAAGTTTAATGGGCATTAAAAGGGAGATTAGGGTAATCTGCCTCAGTGGGGCATATTGATGTGAGTGGCCTGTGCTACCACCTGTGGCTCTGGTGATGTTCAGGTCTTTGCTGCCACTAAGGGCTCTGTTTAAGTCTAGGGTTCAAGTGCAGTGCTAGGCTGTGTTCATTTTCATGGTTTGTGCTGTTAGCAGAAACCATATGGAGGCTCATGATCTATCCCCCCCACCCCACCCCACTGACTGTGAAGAGCACGGAGACTACTTTTCTTGTGATATTAACAACAGACACACAACTGAAGAAGGACATGGAAAGCTTTTCTGATAACTCCTACCCTAACCCCAACCTCACTCCCCACCAATGCAATGGAGGTGCTGAACAATGGCTGTCCATATTGATGGCTTCTGGTGGCAATGTGGGATGAAAGGACTCAATTCTATTTAAGAGGCAGGCCACTGAGAGTTTGACCACACTCTAGTGAGTATATAGATAACACAAAATGGACTTGTGTGGGTTTGGTTTTTTTGTTTTGTTTTTTTTTTTTATATCTTTTTATCTTTTAGTTCTTCTGGGGGGCTGGTCACAAGCATGGGCAGACTGGGCAAGGATTGAAATTGGAATACATGATATGAAACTCCCAGAGAACTAATAAAAATGCTATGTGGGAGAAAAGAGTTCTACTATGTGAGTCATTGAATATTTTTAACTTTAAAAGCTTGTTTATATCAGTATATAATTCTATACATTAAAACTATCTACTCTTTCTTTTACCTTCCATATTCACGTTTTAAAGTTAGCTGATTGTCTTTATTTTTTCCTTAATTTATTTACTTATTCATTTTCTATCCTGATTTCAGGCCCCACCTCCCAGTCCCACCTTTACACGACACTCTTCCCATTTTCCCTCCTCTTCTCCTCTGGGAAAGTAAGACCCTGCATGGGTACCATGGGGCCCTGGCATATGAATTTGCAGCAGGACTAGGAACACCCTCTCCCACTGAGGCCTAACAAGGTATCTCAGCTAGGGGAAAGGGATGCAAAAGGAGGAACAGAGTTAAGAGTCAGCCCCTGCTCCACCTTTGAGGGGACCCACGTGGAGACTATACTGCACATCTGCTACATATGTGTAGGGGACTTAAATCCAGCCCATGCATGTTCTTTGGTTGGTGGTATAGTCTCTGTGAGCCCCCATGGGCCCAGGTTAGTTGACTCTTTAGATATTCTTGTGGTGTCCTTGATCTACTCTGACTCCTTCGATCCTACCTTCTGCGCTCTTCCACAATGCCTCTCAACCAAAGAATTGATAAAATGTAGTACATTTACACAATAAAACATTACTCAGCTATTAAAAATAAGTCCATCATGCAATTATCAGGCAAGTGGGTGGAACTAGAAACTATCATCCTGTGTGAGGTAACCCAGACCCTGAAAGACACACATGGTATGTACTTACTTACAAGTGGATATTCATTATAAAATTCAGGATAACCATGCTATAATCCACAGACCCAAAGAAACTAAGTAGCAAGGAGGAGCATAGGGAGGATGCATGAATCTCACTCAAAAGAGAAAATAAAATAGATAGTAGAGGTGGTTGGAGGGAGGGAGTGAACTGGGCCATATTCACTTTTCCTAATATTTCATAGTACTGAAAAGGGAGTAACTTCAAAATTTTAGTCAACAATTTGAGTTGCCTGCCAAGAGTAAAAACCACAAAGAGTCAACTATTTTTCACTCTTTAAGAGAGTTAAGGTTAAAGCTTATTACTAGGTATCATGTGTAATAAGATATTAGAGCTATATGAACGAATCTGAGAAGATGTCATTATAGCAGGCATTGTACAAATCCTTTAGAAGAAGTCCCTTGGAATTGGCCATTAAGCTGTGACCTGAAAAGAGAGAAAGATGCAGAGGTGAACGATGGCTGGGCTAAGAAGCCAGGGTTATACAGATTGTTCAACTGCTCCAAGACTTACATTAGACTTTATGGCAATGATTTCTTCCAGCCACAAGGAAGGCTTAAAAAAACATAAAATTTAGAAAGCATGGTCACTTGCAACTGAAGTGCCTGTTCAAATATAAAATCAGCTTCTTGATCACATTTAAGAATTCAGTATTATCCAGAAGACTAAGTGAGAACCAAATCCCTAAGCTTTGGTCAATTAGGAAAATGTAAAAATCCCAAAGATAATGGCACAATACACTTGGACTTCATTAGAGTAAATTGTGTTATCCATTAGGCTACTGAAATATCTCAATAATATGGGAAAACATATGCAGTTTAATTTCCCAGGTTATAAGCCATGGATTTCATTTAGTTTGGATCAGAAGTAGAGGGCTACTATCAAATAAAAATAAATCTCTCTGTCTATGTAATATGTATATGATGATATTTTATATATTATGTAAAGTCTGACATATGTGCATATGAAAAAATTCAATACATCTACTATACATACAAGTTCATGCTAGCAGAATTAGGCTGTCCAAAAATATGAAGTTTCTGCACTGGTATTTTCTTTGTTATTGATAGGGTTGGCCACAATGTAAATATCATTCAGCTTGCTTTCCTATTAGTGATGTATATTCATGAGCTACTTTTTCCAAAATAAAGTCTTTTCTCATTTAGTGTTATAGATTACATTCCCATAACAACAAAAATACCTAGAAATAATCCAAGAAATATAAGCATAGTGATACACTGATATACATGAAGGTAGTAATTCAAAACAGCACTGTGACATTACACTCTTGACATCTGTGTAGTTACATTTGGTAACGGTTTTATTAAAATGTATGAGTATAGTAACCCCTTGTTGATTGAATTCTACCACAGGAGACACATGATTCTAGCCCTCAAGGAGATTTCAATCTAATAAGCTTTATTTGAGGTTCTTGGGGCCAATTCTCCCAAACTTAATAAAAGATGGACTAGTGTCTCCCAGAATATAAATGGTTCTTAGGAACCACAAATTATAGAAATAAATTCATTAAATTTATATATATCTGGGTCAGGTAACTGAGACAGTGAAAATGCCAGACTGAGTTGATTAAATACATCTGAAGTTTGGAAATAAGCAGAGTGTGGAAGTCTTTGTGACATGCACCCAATTTCTGCTCACCTCTATATCCCCTCATATCTGCCTTTGCCCTTGCAACATCCTCCTCATAATAAAATAACACACACACACACACAGACAGACAGACAGAAACACATACATACACACACACACACACACACAACTCACAAAACATCTTACTGTGGAAGCTGTTGTATGTCACAGTGTGTCCCACAGTATATTTCTCTGTCCACATATCTTCATTGGCAAATATTCATTGGTCTGGTTCCAGATCAGGGACTTCTGTGACACTATCAATATTGGAGCCTCATCGGGATTCCTCTCATTTATCCTGTTTTTGCCCTGTATCACGGAAAAGCAATAAGATTTTCTTTCATCAAATCAAAGCAACTTTATATAAAGATAGAAAAGCAGTAACAGGCACATATGAGAATGAGAATTCTCCTTTGGTTCTGAAGCAAGGAACTCTCATGTACTGTCTGGTAGAATAAAGGTAAAATTCCCCAAGGCAGACCTCAGATTTGATTTCCTTTTCTAGGGAAAAATTAGATGGGCTCCTAATGGTCGAAGGAAACCTTACAGAACCAATCATAAGCTGATGAAACAGAATTCCCTTCCCTGAGGGAAAAGAATGGAAAGAAAATGTTAGCAAGTTACAAAAAAAAGATAGTTGTAGGGTGCTAAGTGTGTCAATCTTTGCATCCACCAAAACGAATGGGGGAACTTCTCTTGAAATGTGGGGTTTTTGAAAGTTGCATCCTGTAGGACTGTTCAGAAGCATTCTGTTCTCAAAATAAAGGCCCGCTGCGTTCATGAACTCGCAGCAGCTCTAGTTGCCTGCACAAGAGTGGCCCAACATGAAGCTAGTCAGAATTCCAGCATGGATGGCCGGCTGTGTCCGTGAAACCCTAGCTTCGAAACTTTTGGAAGTTCAGTGGTTCTAGTACAGGGAGAGTCACATTTTTCAGGAGTGGGGCCCCTGGTAGGTTCCACATGCTCCAGTGAATGCACCTATACCTCTCCGTATACCCGCAACATTCCTGGACTCAAGTTACTTTAAAAAATCTGACATAAAGTTGGGAGAGGTATTTGGTGAGGGAGATTAGTGAGGAGCACAAAGGTCAGAATATCATCGACATATGTTATACACATGTATGCAATTCTCTTTGTTGTTGTTGTTGTTGTTTTTATTTTTTGTTTTGTTTTGTTTTTTTTTTCGAGACAGGGTTTCTCTGTATAGCCTTGGCTGTCCTGGAACTCCCTCTGTAGACCAGGCTGGTCTCAAACTCAGAAATCTGCTTGCCTCTGCCTCCCAAGTGCTGGGATTAAAGGCATGTGCTACCACTGCCCAGCTTGCAATTCTCAAAGAATATGCAGGACCAAATTTTAAGAATGTAGGTTTATTACAAAAATACATTTTCTCTTACTCGATTATGATTAGAATACTTGAAAACCAGTGATATAATGGTAGAACAAAATGCATTTCTAATAGCCAAGAATAAAGTATTCAGAGGAGTATGTTTTCAGAGGCATGTGAAATGTGTGACTCAGTCGCTATTCATACATTTTCATTTATACACTCTACAGGCATAAACTGAAACCCTACTGTGTGCAAGGAATCACTTGAAAGGTGTGACTCAGTCATTATTCACACTTTTCATTTATGCACATTAGAGGTATAAACCCTACTGTGCACAAGGCATCAAAGTGTGACTCAGTTGTTATTCACATCTTTTCATTCATGCACACTGCAGGCATAAACTGAAACCCTACTGTGCACAAGGCATCACTCACCAGTGAGACACAAAGAGTGTCTTTCCTTGTGATATTACATTCCTAAAATGTAAGTACTGATAAAAATAACGCATTTGTCTTTATCGGAAAGAAAAATATAAATACACAGAAAAGAAAATAAAACCTGACTTTTAATCTGGTCTCTGAAAAAGCAGTAGGGCATGTTTTTAAATGCCATACCCTAATGAGCCTTCTGATGTTTCTTTTTTCTTATCTGTCTTTTAGTTAAACTTTAAAAACTTGCAGCTAGTGTATGAAGGCCATGGCTGCTCAGTGAAATGCTATTGCAGGGGATTCTGTTGATTGGCGTCCTCGGTGACATTCCTTTCTTAACTGATTTTACTCTTACTTCCCAAATGGTTCCCAGAGGATATATGACTCAAGCCTTGGCCCTTTCAGAAGTTTCATATTTACACCACTAGCTATGTCTAAGAGTATTGAATGAATGCTTTGCTCATATGGCAGACCTAAAATATATCAAAATGAGTCTGTTGTTGCCTTTCACTCTTTGTATTTCATCATGGTTTGCACAGCCCTGACACTTTGATGTCTGATTTAATGCATAAAATGTTATGCCCTCCCCCCTACTTCTTCATTTACTCCGCTAGCCTACTGACTATAATGACTTTTTATCTAAGCATAAGTTATCTCTCTAGTTAATGCACTTATTTCCAACTCTGTAGCCATTGTCTCTTTTTCTATAGTGCTTGCCACTGTAACAGCAACCTAACTGGTCTCTCTGCTTAATGCTGGCATCAGATTATTTCCTTGTAAGAGATGATGGATATGTGTACACACCAAAGACTTGGCATAACATCAAACCTGTCTATGATCAGAACCTCTTGTGCTTGTTCCAAACTTGACCCCTGTTTTATTCTCTCATAATACTTCATGCTGTAGACAACCCATTGAGAGTTCCCAGGGCATGTCTGCACTCTTTCCTTTTGTTCATCATGTTCTCTTGGTGCACACCTGGTAAAATACCATTCGCTTCTAAATTCCCCACCATAACTGCATCTCACTGAGTTATTTTCCTCTGATGTCTACAGCCATTCCTTTCTTTTCTACAAAAGCAGGACCCTCTTGGGTTATTTCAGACAACAATCTTTTGTGCTATTCACACACACACACAAAATGCCCATGGACCGTAACATCAATGTGTGATTGTTTGTGTTGTGTATGTGCTTTCATCTGTATCCATGTGTATGAACTTGTTTGTGGAACCAGAGGTGATCAATACTGGGCATTTTCTTCATTTCCTTTTTACTATTATTTATTTATTTATTTATTTATTTATTTACTTACTTACTTACTTACTTGAGACAGGCTCTCTCACTGAACCCAGAACTTTCTAATTTATCCAGAAGACCCAAGAGTCCTTCTTTCTCTGTCTGTCCAGCACTTTGCCTGTCATGCCAAATTTTTTATTTTTATTTTTTCACATTAGTCCCGGGCACCTGAATCCGGGCCCTCCCAGGTCCATGACAGGCACCATCCTGTGAGTCCTCAAATGCTGTTTACTTGGCTTTAGCAATGTCTATATCTTAGAGGAGTTTCTATTGCTTTGATGAAACACAAGCAATTTGGGAAGAAAAGGGTTTGTTTGGCTTCCCCTTCCATATCACTATTCATCATTGAAGGAAGTCAGGACTAGAACTTTTAAGTAGAGCTGGAACCTGGAGGCAGGAGCTAATGCAGACGATCTGAGGCACGCGGCCTATTGGCTTACCTCTTGTGGCTTGCTCAGCCTTCTTTCTTATAGAACTTAGAACCACGAGGCTAGGATGATTCTACCCACAGTAGGCTGGACCCTCCCCTATTAATCAGTAATTAAGAAAATTTCCTATGGCTGTATCTTAGAGAGGCACTTCCTCAACTGAGGTTCTCTCCTCTCAGATAACTCCAGCTTGTGTCACGTTGACACAAAAATCACTCAGCTGAGTCTGTTAATGAGGCTGAAAATAAAGCTTACTTGACATACTACATTATAGTAGTAATTTTAATCTCACACTTCCTTAAGATAAAAGGGGGGTTAAGAACATGATGCAGAAGTGCCAAGTTTAAAGAGCATTTTTTAATTTTTATTTTTTATTAATCATTCCATTTGTTTACATCTAAATGATAGCCCACTTCTTGGTTACCTTTCCAAAAGCCATCCATCCCACAACCTCCCTCACCCCCTCCTTTGCCTCTGTGAGGATGCTCCTTCAATTATCCACCCTCTCCTGCCCCATCCTTCTAGCATCCCCATGTGTTGGGTCATCAAACCTTCACAGGAACAAGGGCCTCCCCTCCCATTAATGTCACATAAAGCAGTCCACTGTTACCTATGTATCTGGGGCCATGAATCCCTCCCTGTACACTCTTTGGTTGGTGGTCCAGTCCCTGGGAGCACTGAGTGGTCTGGCCAGCTGATGTTCTTCTTTCTGTGGGGTTGCCATCCTCCTCTGTTTCCCGACCAGGGTCCTGAGCTCAGTCTGATGGTTGACTCCAAACATCCACATCTGCATTGATTAGTTGCTGACTTTGTAACCTCACCAATATGACCTAAGTTCGACTTCCTCTTTCATGTCTATGAATCACCTCTAGAATTAAAGGATAGTTTCCTTAAACCTGATATGCTACCATTACCACTGGCAGAGGTAAGGCCTATACGAACTTAGTGGCTTTGTTTATCCTTAGCTCTTTTCATTCTTAAAAGCAAGATGTAATTTTCAGTAACTGGCCTTCTTCATAAGAAGCTTGGCTTCAAAACGTACAAAGGCCAGCTGCAAGAAACTCAAGCAAGCATGTGTGCCTGATATCAGATGTCAGAACTATGGCTTACCATATTGCTCCTCATTTGTGAATTTATTATCATTCTCTCCACTACTTCAGTAATCACAAAAAAACTGCCTTACATACCAATTTAAGCTAATTATCCTCAGTTCATAGGACTGTGCTGAGTCCATGGTAAATCCTGAAAGGGAATGTCGGTCCACTCAATCAAAAGCACCTGTATCCCACTGGCATTTGCTTCCTGCTAAACCAAGCACACATTACCTTTGTATTGTCTCCCTCATGGCTACACGGCAGTGCTGCTTTCTTAACCGCCTGGGGAAATCTACCATTGAGTAAGGCAGGCAATGGCCCTTGGTTTGGGGCTCTAGAGCCTTTAAAAATATTGTTGGCATTCATCACTACATAGTAGTACAGCTGTCAGAATACATTGCCTTAATTGGATATTTATTACTCCTGAAAAAAAACACAAATTTATTCATATTTTAAAACTCATTCAATGTAATGACTTTTCCTTTTAATTCTAAATATTTTAATGTATTTTGCCACCTTTATAAGACAAGGTCTCATAAAGTGGTCCCTGTTCTTCTGGAGATTATTATGTACACCAGGCTAGTCACAAAGTCACAGAGATCCTCCTGCTTCTGCATCGTAAGTGCTGGGATTAAGGCGTTTCCTGTCATGCCTGTGTTGTGTACATATTGCTGAAATGTGTACTTCAGTGCTTGAGCATTTACCAGTGAAAACAAGGAGTCTGTGGTACAAAGAGCAGAAGAAAGAGAAGTCTTGCCAATGGGTTGGCAGCCAGTCCCAAGAAAAATAGCAAACACATTCCTGAATTACTTGATGAGAACTTCCAGTTGAAATTTAGGCACTTCCTAAATCTACTAAGGGCACAAAAATGACATCGTATTGTTTTTAAAAATGTGTTATATATATTGAAGTAATTTTTTTAACCAAGATGATATTATATAACACTACAATATTTTCTTTTTCTTTTTTAAAAAAGTTTTATTTATTTATTATATATAAGTACACTGTAGCTGTCTTCAGACTCTCCAGAAGAGGGCGTCAGATCTCGTTACGGATGGTTGTGAGCCACCATGTGGTTGCTGGGATTTGAACTCAGGACCTTCAGAAGAGCAGTCAGTGCTCTTAACCACTGAGCCATCTCTCCAGCCCTACAATATTTTCTTTAGTTCAATCTCTATGCCATAAACACCTATAACCCATAAAGAATTAAGAAATGTAAACATATTACAAGAAATATGTAATAGCATAGCAAAGTAAAACACTTAGTTAAATATTATGCTATCCTTTTAAGACTAATTGACTTGCATTTATTTTGTGGTGATTTCATTTGCACAATACCATTTCTTATAATTAATAACATTTCACATGTTATGTTGTCTTTGTCAGCCTTGATTTTTAAATCTCATGCATAGTTGGAATGAAGAAATTTGGTTTTGCTTTGAGAGGACAATAAAGGTTCTCTCTTCTTTAGCTGTGACTGAAATAGCTTTTTCACTTGGTGATGTAGATTGAATTTTCCATTTTAGGACATTCTGTGGCATCACACCTATAAATGCAGTTTGGGGATTTGCTTGTTCTTTCGTAGCTATCCCTCACATACCACTAACACAGACAGTGTGTTCAGATCTCACTTTCTTTGTTTTTATTTATAAATTTGTTGTTTTGAATTCTACATATGTTCTGTACTCTTTTATATATATGTATATGTATATGTATATACATATATATACACATGCATATTAAAGATGTTTTAAGTTGATTATACTTTTTTTTTTTTAAAGATGCGACTCAATAGGACAAGAGTTATACATGGAAATCTCATGAATTCAGAACTTTAAAATCATGAAAGCATCATTTCATGACGTAAAAACACAACCCTCTCTGGGCAAATGAGCAGTTCAGGTGATGAGGACTAGACTCTTAGGGTGCTCTGCCTATTCAGAGTTGAAACTGAACCAACAAGTTCTTCACATTGTTATAAAGTCACTTGCTTCAGTTTATAGAGAAAAGAATATGACTTGCTATCCTTTCTCTGTATCATTTTCAAAGTATCCCTCTATGTGTTTATATAAAGTTCCAGAATCAGCACATTTGAGGCAACTTATTCTCTTTTTGGCTTTGTGAATATTTCTCTCACCATTCATTTGACAGGCTAGATGTACATACACTGCAAGGCTCAGACTTTTCTCTTTGTTCTATGACCATAGGAAAATGTCTTCACGTCATGGAGAGTAACCAAGAGCAAGAGCAATAACTTGTAATATTTGGCAGTCTATAGCAACACCCTGGCTAATAATTTTAATAGAGGCAGCACATTCCTGACACTGGGCTATTATTTTTTTTGTTAGCCCATGGTGTCTAGCAGGAATATTATCACCCTATTATAGGAAAACATTTTACCTCTTACAATTCATTATATATATATATATATATATATATATATATATGCATATGCATATGCATATATATTCATGTATTCACATACACATATGGAAAGAATTTACAATAGTAGGCTTTCATATGACTATTTTAGCAAGATCTTTATTATTATTTAACCTTTCCTGTATGCACTCATCTACACTATACTACCCTCTTCTACTTCAGTTTAAACCTTGTGTTTCACTACTCTTCTTTAAGCATTTATATAACTTTTTTCTCCCTTCTATACCTCAGTAGCCAAACACTACATGGCCTTTTACTGATTTCTTGACCTATGTGGGTATTCCAACTGTAAGAAATACATATCTGACTATCCAAAGCTCATATCCATAAATAAAACATTTGTCATTCTGAATCTATGTTACTTCTCTCCAATTAGTTGTTTAGATCTATCCATTCATTGAGTAGTAACTTTCATAATTTCCTATTTTAACAGATGAATAGTATTCCATAGTGTAAGCAAACCACAATTTGATTATCTGTTCATCAGTTAATGGACATGTAGTTTGTTTCCATTTCCTGGCTTTTGGGAAACTAACAAAAATACATATGGAGAATAAGTGTTTAAGTAGTAAGATCTAGAGAGTTTGATGATATATCTGCTTCATGCGGTAGATCTATTTGTAGCTTTGTGAGGGATCTCCACATTGATGTCTGTAGTGGCTCTGCTCATTTGTAATTCCACAAGCAATAAATGAGTGTTCCCTTTTCTCCACATCCATGCTAGTATTTGTTGTTATTTCTTTGTAAATTATTATTTTTATTTTTTGAGGTTAAAATATAATGAAATCATTTTACCTTTTCCCTCCCTCCCTCTAAATCATCTCATACGCCTCTCCTTGCTCTAAATCAAGTTCATGGTCTCTTTTTTTTTCACTACTTTTTGTTACATACACATGTATATCCATATCTATTCATATATAGATATCCTCCCCATCAGTCTGTTTCCTGTTACTTGCATGTATGTTTAAGTCCTGACTGTTTGCTTTGGGATATCCCATTGGTGTGCTCTTCCCTAGGGCAGACTTGCCCCTGCTCTAAACATTCCTTAGTTGTCTGTAGTTCTGTATGCACGGTTGAAGCGTCTTGGGATTTTCTTCACCTACCTTAGCAGTATATACTGCCTTTACTGTTCCTTTCATATTGAGACAGTCAAATTGATGAAACTTTGTGACTATAGCTTCTGACATTACCAGGAGACACAGTTCACAGCAAACTCCCTTATCCTTTGGCTTTTACAATCTTTCCATGCCTCTTTGGTCTTTGTAGATGTATTTGATGGTGCTGAAATCTACAACTTAGCATTTTGCTTGGTTGTGTTTTCTGATGTGGTCTCTGTCTGTTGCAATGAGAAATTTCCTTGATGAAGGACAAAGATTATGCTTCTCTGTGGGTATGAGCACAGCTAATTAGTGTAATTAGAAATTTTGCTGCTTTAGTAAGTGGTAATAGTAGGTTCTCCAAGATTCATGAGTTCACTAGCCATTTCCTAGATTGTAAATGTGGGTGTGAATATGTGTGTAGATTTTTTATAGGAACACTTTTATAACTGAACAAGATTTTAAAATCTCCTGATAAGTGCTTGGAGACATGCTTATAAGTTAAAAGCTTTTTCTGCTCCCCAAGAGGAACAAAATTAAGTTCCCATATGAACTTTTTAATTATACATGGTAATTACTAAAGTATAGATAAAACTATTTTAAAATTCATAATAAAAACTAAATATATAAAAACATAAAATACAAACCTACTATGATAGATAAATTTATATTATATAGTTTAATATAATAAATACCCATATATATCACCCTAGAGCAACTAAAATATATATAATATTTAGTTTTAAAGACTGTAAGTTTTTATAAAATTTGATAGTGTTAAGTTAGTTTAGTTTTTTCCCAGAGTGCATAGTTTGTCGTGAGGTTTTTTTTAAAGTTAGTTTTAAATTTGTGTATCTAACAACTTTTTTTGCCTTTGCATGGCCATGCTATACACACACAATCTTCAAAACTAAACACAAGAACTGTGTGGAAGCTGTGGAAAAGCAGTTATTCAGAGAATATAGTCTTACTTAGTTTCCTGCTGCTGTAACAAAGTATAAACTACCTTGAAAAAGGCAACGTGAGGAAGGAAGGGTTTTATTTCTGCCCACTGTTAAAGGATGGACCTATCATTGCAGAGCAAGAAAGTAGAAAAATTTTGAAGCAGTTATGCCACGCACACTTGTCTCCTCCAGTCATATCCAAAATATCGGGGATAAAATCCTGATTAAGGATAAGAGGCAATTAGGATCCAAAAGGAGTTCTGTGCCTCCTAACTCAGACGTGTTCCAGATCAGTCTTTCCAATCATCAACACGCCCTCATAATTAGGCATAAAGGTACCCCAAGAAATGATTCGTAAATGGCTAAGATTGGGCATTGTCCCCTGACCAACACAATGCTTCCAATCTATCCTAGTTTTAATAACAAGCTGTCCATAGCTTGGAATTTCTCTCTAGGAACCTGCCTTGCCAGAGCTAGCAATGGAGATCTAGCACATTCTTTAAGGCAATAGATAGTTTACAATAGTTAGAACTGCCCTTTTATGTACTAGAGAGTAATCGAAGGGCTTCCACTCAAGAACATTAGCTAGAAGTGTTAGGTCAGGTCAGAACTTCCCACTCCTTGCCTCCAGGAGAACCAGAGCATTAGCATAGGAATATCAAAATACCTCAACAGGGAGGGCTCCACTCCTCTTCCCCCTGCTTCACACCTGGCTACCAGACTCCACTGACATTGATGTGAGGTCACTTGCCTACATGACCTCAGTCCTGCGCCTCTTGCTGTAACCCCCGCCTGCCTACATGACTCTTGTCATCTGCCCTGCTTGCTGTATGGTATTTAAGCCTGAATTTCACCTTATACAAATACATTCAGATTCACCATACCCTTTTGTCTCGAGTCTGTCTGTCATCAGCCGACTTATTGCCCACCTGACCAGAATTCTCATCCCATGGAAATTGGGGTCCCCACAATGAACCTGATCCGTGGCACAGTTAGTCACATGACAAACCAAATAAGGAAAGGGATAGGCTTGGATGCTGTTACTTGGCTACATTTCCTCTTTCAAACAAATCAAGACAATCTCTTACCTGTATAACCAGAAGCTAACTTAATCTAAATAATCCTCACAGGTGGGCCTAGATCCTTTTCTCTTGGATGATTCAAGATTCTGTCAAGTGGACAATCAGCTCTCACCATCACATATCCCATGATTTGCTCATGAACATTATCTGTAATGATCTCGGGGACATAGACCCAAATTTGGCCTAGAAACAGCTCTTCAATGAAAAGCTGCAATGGACAATTGTGTCACAAAGCATGGATAAAGAACAAATGTGTCATTCAAAAGAAAGTAAAGCAAATAAAAAATAAAGCATAACCAGTTGTTTTTAATTAATATCTAATTAAAGAGAAAATTTTAGAACTAAAATGACAAAGGGTGTCTTCATATTTTTTTGTTAGACTTTCCTTGAGAAGGAAAACTCTTGCTATATCTTTTTAAAGAATCTGAAAAGTCTTCGGCTTTACATGAATGATGTACAAAATTGGAGAAAGAATGAAAAGCTCTTCACTATACCTAGGTGATTTCCAAAGTGGATTTTGTCTCCTCCATCCCTCCAGTCTTCTCTATAAATCACAGTCACAATCTGTAGCAAATGCTGAAGCAAATGCAGAAGCCAGCATCCCAGAAGGCACCAACTGGGATGTCACACATTCAATGAAAAAGAAGGAAAGGAATAATTTGATATATCATACATTTGTTCAGTCCGCTATAGTAAAAATATTTACTATAACATATTTAAATATATACATAAGTAAATTTTTGTAAGTGAAAGTTAAACTTGTCCTTAATTTGAGATCACATGTTAAAATATCCAGTGAATAATTACTGGACTTTTCATTTTTTTTTTTAAATTTAAAATGTGACTACACATTTCCCTCTTTCCTTTCTCCCCTTTACCTACTCTCATGTACCCTATCCCATCTCTATCTTGCTTTCAAATTCATGGCCTTTGGATATATGTGTATACGTATATGATTACTGTGTTTTCAACTTGAGGTGGTGTTTTCAATTTAATTGTGTGATTTAATCTCATTATTCATTAGTTCAAAAGGAAAAGTTTTTGTTTGTAAATTTATTAGTAAACTATGTAAATATTACATGTGGCTCATTTCATAAAATGTAGCTTATAATATACTTTTAAGTAAAATCTAGAGAGGCTTAATTTTATGGTTGACTAGAAAAATAGGCTAGAAATAAAAGGAATACATACCCTTTTTATGCTCCATCTCATGATTGGAATTAAAACTCTGAGATACAAAGTTTTCTGTTGGGCCAGGACTCATTTCATTTGTGACAGGACATTTGATTTTTTTTATGACAGAGGATGGAATTTTCTTTTTCTTTCACATTATTTATTTTTAATTTCTTTAAATTGTTATAAAATTGATCAACACATAAACTTTAAAAAGGCATTAAATTGCTTGTAATGGAATCCAGCAGTCTTATCATTCCTGGTCTTGCTTGATTACTGAGATAAATTGCCATTGCCTTTCAAGAGCAAATTTTGTGAATATAATTCAAGAATTAATTCATTTTGTATAAGCACTAATGCCCACTAAATAGGTAAAGATAAGGTCTGAAGTTTAGGAAAGAGATTGTAGATTCACATGCAAATTTGGAAATTTGTAGCATTTGTAACTATGAAAATGACTATCTAAAATTTTTTACTTTTATTAAATATTATATATATTATGCATTATATATACACACATATATATATATGTGTGTATATATATATATAGTACATCAGTCTTCTGAAGGGTGATTGATGAGTGCAGCTGGTTCTTTGAGAAGTTGATTTAATGAAGAAACTAAACAGCAAAAGCTATGGGAAGGTTATTTATCATATTGAATGCCAAGGCCAGAAGTAGAAAGAACTGAGGCAACAGTGGAACAAATCTAGCTTAAAAAGAGGCATGAAATACTGAAAATCATCTAGTTCAAACAGAATCTTCTTGGCTGAGTTAAGAGATGCCTTAATCAAAGGGTATAATAATGTTATTAAGAATTAGCTTCATATTCTGTCCATTCATCAGCATCAAAGTAGTAGGTTTTCTGTGACAGCCTCAAGCTGTCAGTCTGATAATGGTACCAGGTATGCATTTCATCTTGAGAAGAAGGATTTAAATCCAACCAGAATGCCATTGATTACTGCATAATGATCATGTCACTACTGTACCAGGCCAGTCATTACTCTAGTTTGCTAGGCTCACAATAAGGTGTGATAGACCCTGACTTTTCTCCTCCAGTTCACGCGTAGCTCCTTCTAGAACTACTAAAGCCAGTGGGCAAAAGGTAAAGATTCTAGGAGAGTACCAGTGTGATTTCTCAAGGCTTCATGACTCAAGTATGTAGATTCCTCAGCAACAGGGCCTTACTATCAGGTTCTGCATGGTAACCAAGAACACTGAAGTGAGCCTGTAATATTTGGTGAACTTTAGGACCTCATTGGCTCAGAACTTCAAAAGAAGTGACTCATTCTTGGGACAGGGCTTTTTATTTGTCATGATGTCTAACAGTGTCATTGTTACCTTGTTATAGAATAATGCTATTTTAAATCTTTTTATGTAGGTTTAGAGATGTATTTTAGAAAGTTTCTGCAGAATAGTATGTGGCTTTTGAGGTCTACAGTGTTAGTTATCACTCTCTTCCTCTCATTACTTGTTGCTGCCTGCAGCTAAATATGAACAGGTTCTCTGGGAAAGAGATAGGAGCCTGTAGAGAAGGGAACCGGACGGCGAGAGGGGATTAAAAAATGGGACCGAAGCATAGTGTGCTTTCAGTCCTCCATGTGTATTTTCACCTGCCTCTCCTACAAGCAGGCAGGCAGAAACCCCTCCCCCAGTCCATACAGTTATTCTGCTCTGCACTTTCCCACCTCAGTTTAGTCCCTTTTAAGTGTATCTATGAGAACTTCCCATCTTTTCCCTGCTGTGCAAACCCCTCTCCTTTCCAGACCTCTGGTGGTATTCCAAATAAAACTCTCTCTCTCTCTCTCTCTCTCTCTCCCTCCCTCCCTCCCTCCCTCCCTCTCTCTCTCTCTCTCTCTTTGTGTGTGTGTGTGTGTGTGTGTGTTTGTGTGTTACTAAAACTTGGAGACATGTCAACAGAAATTATGTTAAATTTGGAGGAGACAATGGAAATAAATAATATAATAAATTAAAATTGTTCATTAGGGACATTTGAGACAATATTCAACTGAACAAAAGAAGTTAAATTGGAGTCTTAGTGCAGAACATACGTAGTTGAAGAAACGATCAATACTCTTCAATTTTAAAGAATCTGTCATTTTATTTAAAAAAAAAAAAAGTAAGGAAAAACTAGGAAGACTTTGGTCTGTACCACAAGGCTGTACCCGAGAGGATGGAGGCGGCTGGGAGGAGAGGCTTACGGAGGAGGGGCTCACGGAGGAGGGGCTTATGGAGGAGGGGCTTACGGAGGAGGGGCTCATGGAGGAGGGGCTTACGGAGAAGGGGCTCATGGAGGAGGGGCTTACGGAGGAGGGGCTTAAGCTGGTGGGCAGAAGTAGAGAGTTAGAAAGGAAGAAGGAAAGGAATAAAGAGCAAGCTTCTCTCGGTTCCAGGAAAGCAGGCAGCTGCGGGGTCTCTGGCAGAGATTGGTCCTGCAGTTCCAAGGAGAAAGAGAAAGAATAGAAATCGGTTAGGAAAATGGCTGATGGAATGAAGAAATGAATGAGGAAGGCTCCTAGGTCCACATTCTGAGGTGGGCGTGTTCCACATCATGGAGCTGTGAGAGGTTAGAGAGCAAATGATGCTCAGTGACTTCAGTCATTACATGAATGTAAATGAAACCACACTTACATACTATTTACCCACCCACTAGAATAGAAGAAAGAAAGACCCACAGTGCCAGGTAGAGGAAAACAAAACAATTGAAACTGTCCTACATTGCTGGTGGTAATATAAAATTGCAGTCATATTGGAAAACAGACCAGTTTCTTAGAATCCCACAACATTGAACAGGCATCTTCTGCATTGCCCTGTGATCCTAATTCAGGGTGTTTCCCATGAGGAATTAAAATCATTAAACACAAATATTCGTAGAAAAATATTACAAGCAGCTTTATTTATAAATTGAACGCGAACAACTGTTTCATTGGAATGTAAATGATTAAATAAGATACTGATACCACACATCCACACAATGGATACAACTTACTTATCACACTTAGGGAGAAAAATAACCTTCATATGTTTCAATTTACATGGACTTCTGACATCATTCCTCAAGACTTTTGACCTACTGGTCCCATGAGATAATATTTGGGATGAAGATAGTTTCTGTATTTTAATGACCTTAGTTATATCACACACCCAGTTATAGTTAAAACAGATCAATCTGTGCACCTAGTGAGGGCATATACTTTCACATAAATCTTTAAAGCGATTCTTTAAATTATTTGCCTCTTTTATATTTCATTCCTTTTTATCTACTTGACAAATTATAATCATAAAAATGGTGAAGGTAAGTGCATGTCTTTTCTAGAGTGCTTTTATTTTGATAATGGTATATCAGTTTGTCAAAGGAAATGAATTTCATGATATTTGCATACATGAATATAATGTTTCTTGTTACTCACTCTGTCATTCTTTCTTACCCTCCCCTCCTTGCTTCCTGTGTTTCCACATCCTTATAGAATCCTCTTATTTCTTTCACTATGAAGATGGAAATCTTCATGACAGTGCCTGTAAGGTTGTGAGAGACCACACTGTGACTGTGTTTATTTGGGGGCAGGATTGATGGTCTGACCCTGATGAGGTCTCACCATGTGCCTGTCTGAGCTAATCTTATCCTGAAAGAAAAAAAAAATATAGCTCCAATTTAAGGTGCCAGTTCAGACAAAAGAGAACCATCCTGAGCACTTAGCAGCAGCAGTTCAACACTTCTCAGTAATATGCTGAGATGAAAAACTACAGTGGACCATGGGAGCCACTAGCATTTCAGTCAGCCCCAGGGACAGCACACTCTAAACTGGGCACTCTAATGTCACATATGAATTGTAGCTGAAATTTTCTGAAAAGTTAACTTCCTTAAGAATGCAGTAATATTAAGCACAAGGCAGCTAAAAAAAAATAGAGAAAGAAAGAGGTAATATAACCACATAACATCCATAAAGAGCTTTGTGTAGGGCATTAGGGTAAAGAGACAGATCAATTTAAGTCCACCAACTAGCATAATCCTACATACATAGCTAGATACAAGATAAGATGTGTGGTATCTGAACATGGAACAGAACAATGCCTGTCTTATCTTCTGCAGAGTCAATTGTGTTAGTCTGAGAGAACATCAAAAGCGAGACTTTGCTGTGTACAACCAATCATAGATCTGTTGTTCATTCTCACTGTTAAAATTTTTTCCTCTATTTGAAGAGCTCTGCTTTCCTTTTGTTCTCGTCCAAATCACCTGATATGAAACACGAAACATTACATATGAATTATCAATAATTGCTCAAGAAACTAAAACCAATTTGGTTCAAGTCATGTCAGGGTATATCTGTCAGCATATATGTGTGTGTGTGTGTGTGTGTGTGTGTATGATAAAATTATTATACTTAGGGTTCTGCAAATGTTCATTTTAAGATTAATTTATAAGTAGGGCTAAACTTACTAGAAGATGAGGGTCATTAAGTTGAAATATCACCCTGTATCAATCCTCTTGTAGGTGGATGACTTTTAGATATTAGATGCAATTCTTATAAAAGTTAGCATTTGCTTATATTCTGGAAGAAACATTTCCTGGAAAATATCTGAAAGAGAAAGCACATTGATACTCTTGGGAGGCAGCGAGCACGTATGTTCTCTACACAGACTAAGTTAAACTAATCCTACAGGGAAATGTTCGAGTATATTGCCAGAATGCATGATGTCACACAGACCCACTGAATTATCCAGTATAGTAGCCAGAACCTAAACCTCCAGTGTTCATTAATAACTATGACCACACAAAAATTAGAATTCCTATCACAAAAGCCCTTATCAGAAACCCAATAATGGCTTTTCAGCTTAACATTCTGCTTCTCATAATATACCTAGAGATTTAAAGCAATGACTTTTGACCCAAGTAATTTTCTTGTAAGATGAAAGTGAATTGGATGATGAAAACTAGGCAGAGAATACTAAAGAATTCAATTACACTTTCTGACTTAAGTTGTTAATCTAGCTTTTTTTTTCTATTTATGATACGGGAAGCAGCTATATTATATAGAAAGCAGCTCTATTATTCAGAGTAAATATTGCTGATAGAGGGGAAAAAGGCTATACTTTGTCACATTATCACTCATGCATGCACATTCACAAGGCCCTGGATTTACTTTTTGCCAGTTTCAATTAAACTTCATTTGAATAAAACAAGAAAGTTTTACTTTAATCCACTAATGTTAAAGTACTGGACTCCGTACCCATACCACATCATCAAAAGCATAATATACATTATTGGTATATGTGCAATGAATATTCATTGATTTAAAGCATATTTATTGGGAAAAAAACAAGGAATAGATAATGTACACATTATTTCTATAAAAAATTAAAATAAAAAATAATGAAAAAACAACTCACTCCAGAACCAAGCTCAGGCTAATCACACTTGCCTGAAACTCAAGCCATATTTTCATCCCTATTGTGAGCCAATTGAAAACAATTCAATAATGAGAGGCTGGTGTAGCATTCTATTTTTATAAATGTGAAGGCAACAGCTCCTGTCTTGCTCTACTGTGAGTTACTCTTGCTCTAAGTGAGGCATAACTACAAGTTGTATGTGAAGACTATATAGGAAAGCCTAGTAAGCTGGATGGGGAGGGATTTATAATTTGTGAGTAGAAGTGTGGGAGACAAATCCCAACACATGCTTTTCCATTCTTTCCTTTTCTTCTCAGTATAGATAGACATGGCTTCCCGTGGTTTCATCCTTCCTGTCAGCTGAGACCGACAACTAGAATTTGTATTTGTAGTACTCTTACTGCACTTCATCCTATGGTTCATGCCTTTTCACCTGTGGGTAGTTTCCCAACTTTGCTGACTAACTGAGTTGGCTGGACATGGTTGCCCTAGATATGATTCCTTGACTTAGAGTCATCATTTTTTGATTTTCTGTTACAGTCTCTGGCTTTTTTTTTCTTACAATGAGTAAGCATGAGGCATTATATTTTTATAAATTTAAAAACATTATTCTAGATACTGTTGTTTATGTCTACATTGCCTAGGTGATATCACAAATATGATGTAGAAAATGACAATATCAATGCCATTTCTGTTGTTGCATAGTGGATATCAGGGTGCTTAGAAGTGAGGATGACTCATTTATTCTTTTTTTTATTAGATATTTTATTTATTTACATGTCATATGATTTTTCTTTTCCCAGTTTTCCCTCCCAGGAACAAACAAACAAACAAACAAACAAACAAACAAAAACAACAAGAAAAAAACCCCTGTTGTCATTCTTTATCTGTGTGTGTATCTTTCTTTGTGGTGTTAAGTAGAGTTTGGAAATGCCCTTTCTGCCTCAAACTTACATTGACATAGAGTGTAATGATGGACTTCATAACCTGTCCCTGACTTTATTGTATTCGTACTCTTGGTCCTAAAACTGCAGTACTTTCCACAAAGGGAAAGAATACATTTCCCTGGCTGTTCAGACTGAATGTTACCAAGTGCCTTGCTCAGCTTTATAAACTGATTCAGATCTGAAGGAACCTGCCATAAAAGAGCCCTACAGGGCACCAAGTGAGGGATGGGGTTGCCATCCCACAGTCATATCTCTGACCCATAAATGTTCCTGTCTGAAAGCATTACAGGAATGGAAATGGAGAGGAGCCTGAGGAAAAGAAGGTCCAGAAACAGACCCAAAATGGGATCCAGCTCAAGGGAAGGTCCCAAGGCCTGACACTATTACTGAGGCTATGGAGCATTTACAAAAAGGGACCTATCATGACTGCCCTCTGAAAGATCCAACAAGCAGATATTTGCATCCAACCAATGGACAGAAGCAGCTGATCCCTGTCCTTGAATCAGGGAAGGCTGAAAGGAGATGAGGAGACAAACAGTCTCAATTAATCTGGACCCTTGAGATATCTCAAACACTGGACCACCAGACAGGCAGCATACACCCGCTGATATGAGGCACCCAACAACCATACAGTAGAGAACTTCTGGGTCTCTGTTCATTCAGAGATGATATACCTAACCCTCAAGAGACTGGAGGCCCCAGGGAGTTTAGAAGTCAGGTAGGGTGGGGGGTGGGGATATCCACGTGGAGACAGGAGTTGTGGGGAAGAAGTATGGGATGTGAAGCAGTAGGAGGGTGAATGGGGGACAGAGAATGGAATATAAAGTATAAAAATAAATTAATTTAAAGAAAAAAGAAAGGAAAAGCCTTACATATTTCAACACCAGTTCAAAATCAGTTTTTCCTCTGCTTTCTCACAATAGAACACAGAGGACTTCAAAGGGTATGAATGTTTCTCCACAATGACAAGTGTGTATTTAATTCTGCAGAACCCATTAATTTAGCATCTTCTACTTAACTCAGTTCTGTAACTTCTCTGACATATGATCAAATTTCATAGGTTAAGGATAAAACCTCAAAGACTTCCCTACCACAGATGAGCTAATGGTTGCAAAGTTTGATTAGATTTTCTGTGCTTACGGACAGTAGACAACCAATAAATCTCATTTTCTTGCCCTTTGATTTATTGTATTTTGGATATTGTATATTTTTGTTTGTTTTGAAGTAAACAATGGTAAGACCTTTCATTAGCAAGTGTAACAATGGCATTTTTTTTTGAAAGCACCGTTTGTGGCTGTCACATTTTGTGACATTCTTTTAGTATTCCAAACTTTTTCCTGGTTATTGCATTTGTTTTGGTTTTCTGTGTTCAAGGGTCTTTAATGTCACTACTGCAGTTGTCTTGATAAATCACAAGCTGTGTCCATCTAAGATAACAAACAATAAAGTAGTGTGTGTTTTGTATACTCCAATATACAACCTAGTAAGTCTCTGATCTCTTGTTCTGGTTTCTTTACTTTTTTAGTTATTTAGCTATATGTAAATTAGGCTAATTAATATGCTAAGAATGGTTCTACATGTTCAAGTAAAGGAACCGTATCTTTGTCTACCTTTACAGCAAAGCTGGAAATGAATAATCTTAGCGAGGAAAGCAGGCCAAAAATGACTTAGTCTTGGCATCCTCTTAAGAACAGCCAAGTGGTTATTACAAGGAAATTTCTTGAGAGAAAATAAAAATAGCACTTCAGTAAAAACACAAATGATAAGAAAGCAAAACAACTTTATTGCTGATGAACATTTTTAATTGTTTAGATAAAATGTGAAAAAAAAAGCAGATAAAGAATCCCAGCCTCTAAATATAGTGACCAGTTTGAAATACATCTGTAAGGGTTGATGTTGTGTTGTTTTCTACACATGAGGAGAGAGAAAGCCACAGAAAAGAGCGCAAAGCTAGCAGTTTGTTTCACGTCTAAAGGCACAATACAGCTGTATACAACAGAAGGGCAGGGTGTGTCAAGTTGGACAAAAACATCTACGTAAGGTCATTAATGAAGGAGGCTACAAAAGTCAGTATGTTGTTAATATACATGACACAGCCTTCTATGAAAAACATAAAGATGCTGAGTTGGACTCTCATAATTGGAGAGAAGTCAGTACTTGACTTCAATGCTTTGAGGACAGGAAGAATACCTGGTTAGAATCTAGTAGAATTGTTAATTTTAAATTGAAATCAAGGTTCACTTACCATCCTGAAAAAAATCCTACTGCCCTTCAAAATGCTAAATCTACTCTCCATGTAAATAGAATGACAAGAACTGAATGATAACATAGCTTCCCACAACACTGAGTATTTCAAACCTACCTAATAACAAAGAATTCCTTTCAAAATTCTACTGCTCCATGACAATGTCCCTGGACACTCTAAGTTCCAGATGGAGATATGTAATAAAATCACCAATCAGTTATGTTATTACTTGCCCTTAATGCATTCCAACTGCACTTTCCCTTCTCCTGCTTCTTCATTTTCACCCCACCTTCCCTCTCCACCATATCTGTGCTCCTTCAATTTCCCTTCAGAAAAGAGCAGGCTTCCCAGGAATATCACATGAATATAGATAACAAGATCACTGCCTAGCCCTATCATCACCAGAGAGGCCTGCTCCTACAGCTGATGGGAACAGAGGCAGAGAGCAACAATCAAACATTAAATGGAAACAGAATCTAAAGGGGTTTCTATCTTTGGAGCTCAGGGAACCCCTATCCATGAGAGAGAGGAAGAATTATAGAAGTCAGAGGGGTTGAGAACACCAGAAGAACAGAAAACACTGAAGCAACTAAGCATGGCTTATAGGGGTTCACAGAGACTAAAGCGCCTATCAAGGAGTCTGCATGGGTCTGTACTAGGTCTTCTGCATATATAATATTGTTGTTAGCTTGCTTAATGTTTTTGTGGGACTCCTAACAGTGAGAGTAAGGGTGTCTCTGATTCTTTCACCTGCTTTTGGAGTCCTTGTCCTGCTGCTGTGTTGCCTCACTCAGTTCTGATGAGGGTCTGTACCTAGTTTTTATTCTTGCTAATGCAATATTCATCAAAATAATTCATACATCAAGGGGTAATTTGTTTACTAAGGCAGTATTTAAAAAGTATTTTTTATAGTCGAGATCTGGATATGATGCCTCCCATGGATCTGGGCAAATGTTAAAAAATTTTACCTCGGGGTGTGTCTAGCACCAGTGGTCACAAGAAGTAAGGGTACAGATGTTCTCAGATATGTCGTATGAAATTTTGGTGAAGTGTCATCCCACAGAATTATTTCTACCTCTTGGTTTTCTTTTTTTTTTTTTTACCTCTTGGTTTTCAAGCTATACTTATTGTCCATGATACAAATAATCAAACAGACTTCAGCAAAAAAAAAAAATAGACTTGACTAACAAGAGAAACACATTACCCTTTATATAAAATGTAGTCATTTGAAATAAACTTTAAAAAATCAAATAAGCAAGCTTATAATTACTTTAATGGTTTCAAAGTCTAGTTGACAAAGAAATTGTGAAATTGGCTGGGAATGGTGGCTCATACCCATCAAACTCCAGAGGCAGATGGGTCCCTTAGTTCAAGGCCAGCCTGTTGTACAAAGAATGTTCCAGGACAGCCAGGGTTATTCAATGAAGTGCTGTCTCAAAACACATGAAACCAAAACCAACAAGCAAACAAAACAAAAACAAAAACAAAAGAAAAAAGTGAGAAACAAAGGAAGGAAAGAAGGAAGGAATTGTGAAATCGAATAAATATGATCTAAAATTAATTCCCTTTTGTACAGCTGATCAAAGTTCAGCCAGAGCATCTGAGTTTTAAAGCTTCTCATCGACAAAGTGCTTCTTGTAACCAAAAAGATAGAGCTCTCAACTCTACTCTACACTTTCTAGATCAGAAGATTAATACAACTTACATGTTTATAAAATTTGTCTCATGGAAACAAAGTTGCTTCACCAATAAGCTCCGGAATGGACTTATTTCAGTGTGTCTGAGGGAAGACAGAGTAACTAATGATTGCACTTGAAGATCTCCAAGAGTAGTCATCTCTTCTTCATTGTCAAGGAAGGTAACATTCAAGGTTAAATTATTCTGTTTGAAGAATGCAAGTAACAAGAGCTATAATCAAATGAAATTATTTCTGCTGTAGTTGTGACAATCGAGATGGTCCTTGGGACGACTCTGTTACTCACAAACACAAATCAGAGAGAAGAAAAGGGCACATTTTGATTGACTCATTATTTTTTTTAAATGTGATCTATTCTCTAAATGTTTTCAGATGTTTAAAAGCTGTCTATAAATGTTTATTTCACTTAGAAAATTTTTTAAACACAAGTTCTCGACAACTAATGTAAACTGTCAATTATTTAAATGTGCACATGTAGAGAAAACATGTCTATTTAAAGAGCAAGGCATGCACCATGGTGAAAGGTACACTGATACTTTTCAGTGAAAGAATTAACAGAAGACTTGAAGCATTCCCGAGACTCCAGGTGTAAGATGTTAAATGCGTTTCATACTTGTGTGATTGCTTTGGATGGCATTGGGACTGCAGCTCATTGACATGTTGTATAAACACTGTGTGAATTATTTCTTATAATTTAGTTTATATCTGTTAATGTTTAATTCTGTCATATCCAAAACTAATCCAAATTCTTACACTCAAAATGATTAGTCAACAGAACCTTGCTCTGATTCTTTAGTATCAATATAAACAGGTTGTTCATTTAGCTGGGGTGTGAATGGGTATGTGTGTGCATGTGTGTGTGTGTGTGTGTGTGTGTGTGTGTGTGTGTGAGTATGTGTGTGTGATTTGATAATTGGTACTTAATTTCACTAACATCTTGCCTTCTTAAAAATTCATCTATTAACTGTCATCCTCATTCTCAGGTATATATTTTTATGATCATAACCACTATTATGACCTGACCTCAATAAATGATAAAATACCTAAAAATAGCATTAATAGAATGTAATTTATAGAAAATTCAAAGTTTCTTTGTTTGGTGTTCACTAAAAGAAATAAAACAGGTAAAAGGGTACTGATGGGGGATTTGTCATTTAGTCTGGTTGATGAAAGGAAAATATACATATATCTTTTTGTGCTTGGCAGATATAAAGAATTGGCTTCTTTCAGGAATTATCTTGGATTCTATATTAAAAGCACAAATTAAATAAAGTAGAAAATACAAGTTAAGATATGAAGCATAGCTGAGATAGTATGGTTCTTTATTTTAAAACCATGCCAGTTGCCTAATTACTTTGACACTTTATTAATCTTTACTATTTATCTTGTTTATTATCTATCTGATTTTTGAATTACTTCTATGGGAGTTAAATTTGTATTTAAATATGGTGCTGTCTGACTCATAAAGTAACCAGAAGTGCCAGGATAGGTAATATTAAAATTATATGTTTTATAGACATTGGTTAAATAATTAGAAAAAGGTCAAACGTTACGTATTAAATTGAATTTTTGGTCACAAGCACTAGGCTGAGCAGAAATATGACAAGGAGATGTGCAGATAACTTCAGAAAGTTCCCTTCTCTCAAGGTCACAACTCAGTGGAACAGAGAGGACAAAAGAAGAGTCATCTGCAGAATGCAGATGCTGGGACATCCACAGGGACACAGCCTAGATGACACCTGGCTTCACCTGTGAAGTCACTCAGTGATGCCTGCCACACCCAGAGCTAGAGCTCCTGAACTGTTAGCTGGTAAAGAGCTGCTGTGTCATGATGCTGTTGAAATTATGACATAGCTAAAAAAAAGCCAATTCCAGGGAAACATAGCATTCAAGGACACATTCACTATGTACTATAACTTGAAATAAGAGCCACTTAGAGTTATTTTCAGCACCTGGTTATAAATCATGCAAAGATGAGAGTCTTTGCTCATTTTAAACAAAATATGAAAAGAGAACAGTTCCTTTGGTTGTTCAATTATGTACAATCATTTTGGTTACCGCTACAGTTGAATAGTCTTTGATGGTTAGATGGCTTAGTAGGTTAGCACTTGCTGTGAATGCCTGAAGAACTGACTTCAACCACTGAAACCCAAGATGGAAGGTGGTAACTGACTGGTGAAAGTTGTCCTCTGACCCCTATCCTGTGTCCTGTGCTCACTTGCTATCTCTCTCTCTCTCTCTCTCTCTCTCTTTCTTTCTCTC
>NW_022196894.1:74851862-74895063 GCF_008632895.1 Mastomys coucha | reverse complement strand
CTCTCTCTCTCTCTCTCTCTCTCTCTCACACACACACACACAATAAAAATGTAAAATAAAAAGCATTCTTAACTTCTACTTAATTTTATTTTATAACTGTTTATCATGGCCATTATTATTTTAAAAATTATACATAAGCTAGTCATATCAACAATTTCTAAAAATTATACATATATATAGTATGCATTATAACTGAAAAGAAATATTAACTATTTCCCTTACAATGCAACTATATGTTGCATTATTGATGCAGTATTTATCAGTGAAAGTAATACTCTAATTATTCTTTACCATGATAGATCTAAATTAATACTATAATGTTATTAAGATACCAGGAATTTACTATTCTAAAATGCTCTTTTTTGACTTTTATGATAAAACACATTTTACTGCTATTTGTTTTTATTATATAGTTTCGTTCTCTGAGAACATCATACATATATTTTTATACATATGAAATAAAACCATTACTGAAATTTATTGCTTAAAATTGATATATTAGGCAAGAGACATGAAACTAAGAAATAAATATGAAAAGAGAATTTGATAGAGAACCATCTTAGATATGTAATTAAATATCACATTTCTTATACATTGTATGTTTTAGGTGAATGCATTTTTACTTGTTACTTTGTCCCCTATAGCTCATTTTATCAGATTTTGTTACTGTATTTATACATCTGGAACCTATTACATTGAACAATTGTTAATGTTCATGACCAATATATGAGTTTGCTGTGAAGAATAAATATTAAGTATATGATCCTAGCTTTGCTATAGTAATTATGTGATCGAAAATATTTAGTCTCAGATCCTTGTAATATCAATGGACTGAAAAAAAATCACCATATCTGCTCTCTTGGAACCTTAAACATCATCAGTCATTTCACATCAGAATCCAACGTGTATGGATTGTGTAAAATTTGGAATGATTACATCAATGATGTCTGATGACACCTTCCTTTTGTCACTCTTACCTACAGTAAGAATAGCATTGTAAAGTCAGTATAACTCTAACCAGAAGTCTTGAGTGATGGATCCCATATAATTAAATTCTGGAACTTCCATGTCCATGCTTTAAGAAGCCACTTATAATAAGGGAACAATTTAACTGCTCTCAATAGAATCCCATTGTGCTTTTGTCTCAGGAGGATTTTAATGTAATTCCAGCACTTCAGCCAGATTGTTTGCACATGGCTGAGCAGAAATAACATATAACTTTACACCAGTATATTTAATATCACAGATTCTTTAGTGGACTGACATGGAGTTGGCAGTATGAACATATAGACATCATTCGCTTTCCAAGAGATTCGTAATTGAAAAGTCATACTGCTGACATGTCATCTTATATGCACTGCACTAAGAGTATAAAGCTTTGCAGATATCCTACAAAGAAAAGAGGGAAACTTATTTATGACCACGTTGAATTCATGGCTACAATTTTTTTTTTTTTTTAGCTTTCATGAATTGCTTGTAGTTTGCAGATTTCTGTCATAAAATTCAACTATTTTCACTAATTTCTAAAAATAGTTCAATTTTAACCCAGCAACTTCCTTATATATTAAGTTAGTAAACTACAGATTTACACAGTATGTCTCTGTGTTATATGCTTCAATATTTTAGGATTCAGGGGCAAAATTTTTGTGGATCCAGGAAAAAAATAGTATAAACATGTTTGCTCATTTATAAAAGAAAGGAGGGCAGGGCAGCTGGGACAGGATCCTTTCTACCTCCATCTACACCTAGGAGAGAAGGTGGATCCACAATCTTCTCTGCCCCTTTTCCCCAAGCAGAGAGCTTGTCTCCAGGGAGTGCTCTGACCCAGGGACTCAGGAGGGATGGCTGATCCACAGCCCACTGCTCACAGGTCTTACCAGAGGAGAGCTGATCTCCCAGAAGTACTGACCCAGGCTTATAGACCCACAGGAGGAACAAGCTCCAGCCAGAGACAGCAAGAATATCTAACAGCAGAGATCAACATATGTTGAGCAGGGAACAGGGTTTGGTTTGGTTTTTGTTTTGTTTTTTTTTTCCTTTTTTTCCAGAGAGAAAACTGGGAATGGTGATATCATATGACACGTAAGTAAAGAAAATATCTAACAAAATATAAATGAATAAAGCCGAAAGGAATAATATGTTTTATATATTATACATTATAAATACATAAGATGACTATCTTGCTAAGTGAAGTGATATATTTATTTTTTAATTTAAGATTTTCTCATAGTATATTTTATCCATGTTTAATTTATTATTTTGTTTTAAATGTAAATTAAAGCAATATGTTTAAACATTCTAAATAGGAAAATGCTTTTCTTTGTCAGTGTCTCAGTTATTTTTCTCTCTTCTTTCTTATTCTCTCCATTCTTTTTCTTTCCTCACCTTTGAAATATTTAATTTTCTTCTTTGATACAAATCCTAAGGTGTGGGAGAAGGATATACTTTAGAAATTTAGAGAACCAAAGTGAAATATGTGGATTTAAAGTCATTGTCACACAAGCTCTTTCTCTGAGCCTGAACTTGTTCTTCTTGTGTTCGAGAGCTGTATGGATCAGGTCTAGTGTTGATAAGTGGCAGTTTTGCACAGAGATGAGCTGAGCCAGCACATGGTTTAGTGCTGCCATGTATTTAAGGAAGGTACTAAAACTATCCTTTGGTATTTATTTAATTCTAGTAGATAACAATATTGGCTTTAATGACCACTCATGTACACATCTTTTTGCTGTCAACGCTGAAACTTTCAGTACATCAAGAATAGTGACTCTGAAGTAAAATATTGTTAATATTTTCCTGGCAATAAATATGCAAGTAAAAGTACTTTAGCAAAAATATATAAGATATAGGTAAAGTAAAATATTTTACTTTTGCATATTTAGACTAATTCAATCAATCTTGAATTCACCTATCCTTTAAATCAAACTATTTTGTGTTCAACTGACACAAATAATCTGATTGAAATTAGTTTGAGTGCCCACTTTCCCATTTAACAGCTGTGTGTGGTTGACTAACAGTAGCATAGCAGCACCTCCTTTTCCTAATCTTCCAAAAGATGAGGACAATTCCTACCGAGTTGTATCTAATGGTCCTTTGTATCATATGGGTTTTTCTTCCCCTGAAGATTTAATGACTGATTCATCTCATGAAGTTCAGTTCACTTGAGATGATTTAAGTAGGGACTTCCAGCCAACATGGGATTTAGACATACTGGTGAGTGTGTGTGTGTGTGTGTGTGTGTGTGTGTGTGTGTGTGTGTGTACTGCTGAAACATCTTACAAGTCATAGGACAGACTCCACAATAAGGCATTCTTCAACTAACATGTCAGTACTATATATCAGAAGCACTTGGAAGAATCCCCTGTAGATCAGCACTATGCGCTTCTAAGCTTAATTCTAAAGTGTCACTGTGCACTTGTTGACATGCTGCACACCTCTTCTACCAGACTCCTTTATTTCATTGCTTCTCTTCTACATCTTCTCTTTGTGGAGTTTGATTCATTCTTTCAGGCTGCTGACATCACAATGGAAGCCGGCAGAGTCTTGTATGCCTTTTGTGGGGGATAGTTTTATGCCAACTTGACACAGGCTCAGAGAAAACTACAATTAAGAAAATGCAACCATAGATCAGATTGTAGGCATGCCTGTAAGCCATTTTCTTAGTCAGTGATGGAAGAGGACCCAGCCCATTGTGGTTGTGGGTTCTATAAGAAAGCAAGCCAAGCAAGCCAGTCAACAGTATCTTCTGTGGCCTTTGCATCAGATCCTGCCTCCAGGTTCCTGCCCACACTGTTTTAGATGATGAAGTGGTAACCCCTTTCTCCCAACGTTGATTTATGTCACAGTGTTTTGTCACAGCAATAGTTACCATAACTAAGACCTGAAAAAAATGTGTTCACCAAATACTAGACAAAGGATCTAAGTCTGGTAACTACACTCCTCCTGTTCTGCCATGACTCCTTGTACTCTGATTCACAAATAGACACAGACCACATATTAATCACTTAATTTTATATCTCCTTGTTAATATACAAATTCAGAAATGAGAAAGGAGAGATGAAGAAAAATTGTTTCTGCAGACAAAAATGATCCTACATGGCATGTGAATTGATCTATTTTACATTGTTAAAATGAACTATTTCATTCTAGGTGTCCTATGAAGAGAAACATTAATTTATCTTACTGTTTGGCTCAAAGTCAAAATTGTCCAGGCTTTGGCAAGGTTCTCACTGGACCCATGGCATCATACAAAATAAAATCTTGGTGGAAATGTGAGGGGGCAGATCGCATGGTGACTCAAGAAGCCAAACAGGGCAAAGAGGCTAACCTTGCTCTTTTCTACCAACGTCTTTTCACAGAAACCAATTCTCATTGTAAGATTAGTATCAATTCTCTTATGGTATAACCCAAAGCAGCCAAGTAGTTTTCCAGGCCTTACCTCTTAAATGTTCTACATCATCTCCCATCGTGGGTATTCTAGGGACTAAGACTCTAACACATGAGTCCCCTGGAGGGCAAAGACCGAGTTATATACAATAATAGATGCAAGGAACAAATGATTGAATAATATATCTCTTTCTCGTAATTGATGCTTCACTTCTTTTATGAGCTACACGTTAGGAAACAACGTAAAAAATCCTGACCAGTGTGAGGTAAAAACATAGATTAAAGGCTTTCTATTAGGCTGAACAATGTATTTGATCACCAAATAGATGGATAAAAATAAAGGAAGAGAGACAGAGCAGGAAAACGGCTTCGTGATATCAGTCTGATGGAAATAAGCCCAACATTGCTGTGTGAACTGTTTATCAGCACATGTGAGACCATAACTACACAGCTAACTCTTGATTATTCCATCAATACAATAAATCCTACACTTACTGAAAAGCTGCAATTTTTTTGTTCTTGGAAAAATACCCTGTAGAATATCTGTAGAAAAAAGTAACGGAGCAAATTCTTTTTAAATATTTATTTATTTCATTTATATGAGTACACTCTAGCTATCTTCAGACACACCAGAAGAGGGCACCAGATTCCATTACAGATGGTTGTGAGCCACCATGTGGTTGCTGGGAATTGAACTCAGGACCTATGGGAGAGCAATCAGTGCTCTTAACAGCTGAGCCATCTCTCCAGCCTGACAGGGCAAATATTTAATAATGAATATCTTGAGAAAAGTTGATCTACGTATCTATGGTTTCAAGGTAGAATTTAAAGTGCAACTTCTGGGGTTTTCACTCAATATCATGTTGTTGTTAATTAATTGCATGTGTGTAGGGAGCCATCTCAAAGGTTATATGAAGTGAACAGGGCTTGAATAAACTTTTTTAAATTATACATTTTCCATTTGAGCAATCAGTGTTATTGCTTATTAGTCTGTAGGTACTTTTCCCCCTTAGGTGTTTGCTAAATACTAACTACACATTGGGTGAAAGTTGGCAGAGTGTGGCTCACTACTCAAGCACATCGGTGCAGAAGTTACTGACTTAGAGGAATGGAAGGGGAAAAGAAAACCAGAAGACAGTGGCAAAGTATTTTAATCTCAATTTGACCTGAGTTTACAAAAGCCTATGTTACAGTTTTTCATTTTCTCGTTTATTTTACCAACTGTAAAGTTTGTACAGTGCATTGCTAACAGATATAGTACTTGGACAGATAACACACTCCTAAAGCATTTGTAAAAAGCTTAAGTTAGTCTCTAGGCAGTAGGAGCTGTGACTGTAGCCAAGGGGGAACAACATACAACATTTGTCTTTTTAGTAAGGTTATAATAATCTTTAAGAGATGCTTAGCTAAACTTTCAAAAGATAACTCTCCAGGAGAGATGATTTCCAGTTCCCTTGATAAGAAAAATTGGATTGGGATTTTGTCAAATGAGAGCAGAAGGACGAGACTTTGTTTTCATTTCTTTCACACACAATCTCCTTTAGAGATACTTCACAATCAGCCTTATCATTTCTTATTCTGAGATTTTTCCTAATGGTATGAACACCTGAAACCTACCACTTAAAGAGATCTTACACTCACAAGCTCACATCGGTTCTCAAAAGTTGTTTTTCCCCTTAAATTTGTGTGTGAGCATCAGGGCAGAGTGTGTGTGTGTGTGTGTGTGTGTGTGTGTGTGTGTGTGTGTGTGGTGATTTCCAATGAGAACATTGGGTACCAAAACTTAGGCTTGTGCATTATACCCACAGAATAAATATAGACTATCAATTAGTCCTACATCATTGCTATACTTCATTCTTTCATGAATTCCTTATCTCAAGATGATTTCAAGTATTTGCATTGAGACATAAGTGAAACTTCCTGCTACTGAACTTACACCAGTGAATTAATACTGTCTGTCATGTTCGTGTATATTTATGCCAATGATGCATTCTTTGACATATTAAAATTCATCTGTCGTTTGTTCGCTGTGAATTTTGTCCTCATTGTGTTCACTCCATAATTCTTAGACTGGCATTCTAATAGTCCTAGAAGATAGGCCCTTTGGGAAGTAATTAGATCATGAGGACATAGCCCAAATAAATGGGATTGGTATCCTTAAAAATGATGCCCAAGGGAGCTTATTATCTCTTCTCACCAGAGAGGTAGTGTCATCAATGACTCAAGATACCCTTACCACCTAATGAGTCCGAGTCTTGATCTTGGATTAGAAACTCTAAAACCACAATGAATTTCCATTTTGTTAAAAACACTCAGTCTAGTGTATTTTGTTACAGCAGCCAAAACAAAAAACAAAAAAAAAACAAACAAAAACAAAAAACAAAACACCCTAAAAAACAAACAAACAAAAAACCTATGGTGTGCTCCATGTAGGTTTCTCTCAAATTTGCCTTGTCTATTGCAAAGAATGTGACTACTGGTTATTGTTAGTTTTTGTCTGCTACATATTTCCCATAAATTTTAAAAATCCAAAGTCAGTTTGTTTTAGATGAATCTCTGGTAGGTCATATATATATGTATTTAAATAATAATCTAAGTGGAGTCATTTAATAAATGAATAAGACTCCTTAAAATAAAATGTGTTTATTTCAACTTAGCTCTTTTCTGTTTTAAAGTGTAAAATTATAAAGTCTATATAAATCTTATTATACATTACTTGGTTCAGATTGTATTTATTCATGAGCAGTGCTATATAGTTTTTTGATATTTATCTTTAAAATTATGAATAGATTTTAGTTATGTGCAAAAATGTTATGTCATTGGAGCCAGTTCTGTGCATCTCACTCTTGTGTATGTGCATTCCATTATGTTATTACAAGAATTTGGATGACTATGAGAAATACTCATCTTCATTCAGAACATAATTCATTCAGAAAAAACTTCTCTGAAAAACATGATTTGTTGAAAGGAAAAGAGAGAATATCATGTGAATGTTCTTGCAAATCACTTTATATAGTGTGAGACATTTAATACATAAATAAAGTTTAATTTAAAATGCAATTAGGCACACTACATCAGGCAATCAATCAAAATTAAAATCAAATTAAGATACATCATGGTGATATCATGGGACTTTGTTACTTTGTTCCAGGAGCTTTATCTCTATGGAATTCCTCACAAAACACACAATTTCAGTCTAATTGTGACAGAAATATCAGAAAATTTGGCCCAGGGATAAAAGCCTTGACCAAACTCCATAGCATCCAAAATATACAATTCTAATAAACAAACATCAACAAAAATTGTAACAGCCAAGAGAAACCAAGTAAAGGAAAAAATGGATATTAGAAAAAAATGAAGAACACAATATGTATCTTAATTAATAAATAATGTATATCAAAGAGAACTGGGGAATAACTTAGCAAGCAGGGTTGAGGTTAGAAGATAGTAGTGCAAGAGAGAGAAGGGTCATCTGTATCCCACCTTCCCCCAAGGCTTAGGAGTCTTAGAAGAAGAGGGGCATAAGGATTGTAAGACCCAGGAGAAGTGGATGACCACTGACGGCCAAGATTGCATTTTCCACTTACATAAAACTTCACACTGGGTGGGACAACATAAACAATACTTGACCAAGGTTAAGTCATACAAAATGCCAGCATAGAATAGAAAGGTGCTCATAAAGACCCACCCTGCTAAAGAAATATTGCAATCAGTGGTTTCTATAAGAAGTATCAATTTTCTCTAAGAATGTGACATTTTAAGGCTACCCAAACCTAGTAGGGGGGCATATACCCATACATGTAATTATACACATGTACATTCTTTACTCTAACTTGCTCAGTCTCAATAGTGTTACTGGTGTATGTGTTTCCAGGGCTGACACTTTGGTATTGGATAATCAAATTTTGTGTTCTTCCATAGAGAAGACTATTTCTGTTCAACAGCTCCCTAAGGGGCCTTAAGACCCATTCAACAAGCAGGCATCTTGTTGGTGCTGGAGACTTGTTAGTGCTAGTGAAGTTGGGGATCTTGTAGGAGAACCTACAAACTACCTTTTTACTCAACCAGTACAATCACAATGGAAGTTTTTAAAATGTGTTTTAATTGAAATAGAATTATGTGATTTTCCCCTATCCCTTTCCTCCACCTAGTCCTTTCTACACAGCCTCTTGCGGTGATAGCCTAATTTTCTTTGATTATTATTATTATATACATGTGTGTGCATGGACAAATACACACATACACACACAGAGAGAGTCTCTTCTGTCTGTTTTGTTGTTTGTGTGTATATTGTTCAGGCTGTTCAGTGCTGACTACTTTGTAATGAACAATCAATAAGGCAGCACTTGCCTGGAAAAGACTAATTGCCTCCCACCCCTCTACCTCTAGACAAAGACTCCAATCCAGGCAAGTAACCAATGGGATTATTTATTTTAAGAACATACAAAATTGGGAGGGAATAGTGATGAATAGTGAAGGGAAGAAAATCGAGGTGAGGAAACAGGGTTGACTTGGCCAAATCATATAATATACATGCATGAAACTATCAAACAGTAAAAATTAAAAATGATAAAAATAATGTATCAGTGTTGGTCAAAGGTACCTTATAAGTATACTAATCATACATAGAGGAAATGACATGTATTGAAATTCTACTATCTAGGCATAGTTTCTGCAAACCCGAAGCTACTCTCATGGTTCAGTTTTGCATGACAATACATCGATTGATCAGTTGCAAGAACTTTACTCTTATCACTGCAAGTAACAAGTTTAGTTGGTTATAATTTTGTTCAATGGAGGATTTTACTGCAATACCCATATTTTCTATCTCAAAAGTCATGGAATAATTTAGAAGTATCAAGAAGTTTATATACCTCCTGATCATTTGAATAAGTTAATATTCATACTTAAAGTTAGTTAGCAACTGGAAGATATTCTCTCTCTCTCTCTCTCTCTCTCTCTCTCTCTCTCTCTCTCTCTCTCTCTCTCTCTCTTTCTCTTTCCCCTTTTCTCTGTGTGCATAGTACTTTTTTGCTCCCCCTGCAGACTCTGGGCTGTAGAGATTTAACTTCTTCCAAGTAATTCCATATTAAGACACACATCAAAATGGAGCAGAACACTTTGACCCGATTCTGTCAACACAACCTCAACTGCACTAGAGCGCCTGCTTTCCTGACAGAAAAACATACAGTTCTCAGGCAGTTCTGAGGCAATTCCAAGACCTTAGTAAACTCTTTCCAACTCCACAAGAGTGTTGTTCTATTTTATTGCATACTTCAAGCTTACTGCTTCCAAAGACCCAATCTTCAGCATTAGGCAGGTGAGTATCTGCTCAGCCTTGGTGTCCTTGCAGAATTTATAACACCAGGAATAGAAAGCATAAAGGTTTCTGTATTTGGTATTTCATACCCTGTGTTGGTGTTAGAGAAATTAAATGGAAGATCATCCCGAATTCAAAGAAACTGTCTCCCAAGTAGGGATTTCAAATGCTATTCTGAGAGTCACTGAATTTAGCTCTGAAACTATAAGATATGCTTTCACTTCCTGTTCTGGTTTTTAGAGAAGCAAAATATTTTTATAAGAGTTCCTTCTGAAAGTTACCCTGGGAGATCTTGTTTCTGAGGACATTTTCTTTCTGCATTTATTTCTCTCTAGATCCTACAAATGATGATTCATATTTTGTCCTGAAATTATTTTACAAAAGTAAGAGAGAATTTGGTGCTAGTGAAGGTCTTTTCTACTTCAGCCCAATTGATATTTGGGATTTTAAGTAAAAGATTTCCCTTGGTTGTGGGACTTCCAGCCATGTTCCTTGTCTCTTCCCAAGAGATGCCAAAATCAATACCCATGTGACAACCAAAAGATATCTCCACATATTTTGAGACCACTCCAACTTGGTATCCATCCCATGCACAGGCATACATCTTGACATGCCATGTTGTGTTTGCAGATGGGAGCTTGGCATGGCTGTCCTCTGAGAGGCTCTACTAGTATCTGACTAAGACATATGCAGATACTTACAGACAACCATTGGACCAAGCTCAGGGACCCCAATGTAAGAGTTAGAGGAAGGACTGAAGGAGTTGAAGGGGATTGCAACCTCAGAGGAAAAACAACAATATCAACCAACAGGACCCCTCAGAACTCTCAGAGAATAAGTCACCAACCAAAGAGCATACATGGGGTGGTCCATGGCCCCTGATATATGTAGTAGAGGACTGACTGCCTTGTATGACCTCAGTGGAATGGGATGCACTTGACCCTGTGGAGGCTTGATGCTCTAGAGGAAGGGAGTACTAGAGGGGTGAGGAGGGTTGGGTGGATGGGTGGGTGGGGAGCACCCTCTTAGAGGTGAAGGGTAGAAGAATGGGATGGGGGGCTCATTGATGGGGGGCCAGGAAGGGGAACAACATTTGCAATGTAAATAAATAAAAAAATAAAATGTTGAAAAACACAAAAGAAAAAAAATATCAGATGATTTTGAAAAAGAAGTTAAGTATTGTAGGTATTATAAATATTGTAAGTACTGTAAGTATTGTAGGGGAGCAAAATCAACCACGCTTGAAAACCACGGATCTAGAGCAAGGATCAGAATTCACTTTGGTTGAAACTGCTGAAGTATTTTGGTTGAGCTTAAGTTCAATAGTCGAGGTACAAACAAAACAAAACAAATCAAAACAAAACAACCACAAGAACCATCTCCTCTGTTGGGTGGGCATATTTCATATTTTTATGTTCTATGGAGGTAGCAAAACTGGTGTGGAGGAAGGCTTGAGGGTAGTAGTATCTAGGTTCACATTGGGCCTTCCCCTTTGACACTATATGTCAACACCAGTCACTTCTATGTCCACTCACTGAGTTAACACTGGTTGTCCCAACACTGCTAATCTGTATAGTCACTTTCTTATTTGTTTGCTGGTTTTATAGGATTTGTAAAGACAGATGTTCATTCTGTAGGCCGGGCTAATCTTTAAATGGTCAGTAATATTACTGCCTCAGCTTTCCAAGTCCCAATTTAAATGCTTAGTCTCACATATTGCACCAGCACACATAGAAGAGCAGCAGTTACATTGGGAATAGTGTCTGATTCTTTGAAATCCATACCAGGCACAGGGTTTATTCAGACACCATCTTCATTCCTGTGACAGTAAGAAACTCTCCCCTCACATCCAAAGACCTTGTTGACATCTGTGCTTATTGTACCTGTCTATAGACCCTGCAATTCTAAATACCTGTTATCTTGTGCTGTCATTTTCTTTCCTTGGGCTCTGTTGCAGAACACAGTGGCCACAAGGAGCCAGCTTGCTCTTTCTGGGTGTGGGCATTTACCTTCTAGGAAGCTCCAGCAATCAAGAGATGCAGCTGATCTTTGTGCTGAATGGAATAGTGGAAAGTGTTCTTGGCAGAGATCAGCTTGTTCTGTCTCACTTCACCATTCTTTTTTATTTCTTTGTTGTTGTTGGTTGAAAGGAAAAAAGACTTCAGAAAAGTTCTAGCAGGCCCATCAAGTTTTAACTTTGTTCTCTCTGGTTATCATCAATCAAGCATTGCTTTCCAATTACAACTAGTCACTGTTATTATATTTCTCTTAAGGATGTTTGAGAGGATAAAGGTAAGAGGTCCAGCAGCACTCTGGAGGCCCAGTGTCTGGTCCCCTCCACGTATCTGGTGGCATGGGTAACAGCTCTGCCATGAGCCTGCTCTAGTATTCACTTCAGGGCTTGGAAATTTATTGTGAAAGACCTTCAGACATACAAACAGAGACTACTCTTCTTATTCAGCTATGAAGATGTTTCTGTTGTATTGGAAACACACCATGTAGAGATGAGGTGACAATCTTGTAATTTTCATTTGCATTCATTCGTAGAAATGACTATATTGGAAATATTAAGAATAGATGGAGTATTAAAGATATCTCTGGTGCTGGAGAGGTGGCTCAGTGGTTCAAATTATTTGCTGCTCCTGTAAAGGATCTGCGTTCAATTTCTAGCACTCACATGGTGGTTCACGATCATCCCTGATTCCAGTTTGAGAGGATCCAGAGCCTCTGCTTTACCTTTATAGGTAGCAGGTATATGTGTGGTGCACATATGTACATGCACATGAAACATCCATATCACAAAATAAAATAAATAAACCTTCAAGAAGAGACAATTAGGGTATCTTGTATGCAATAATGATTTCCATATCTGGGTTTTCTTGTGAATGTACAGACTGCTCAGGCTAGTATTCCATAACTGGAGCTTGGTGTATATATAGATAGAAGAATAGCTGCTCTTGTCACTGCCCACTTCTTGCCAGTCCCATCTCTGTTTGCCTATTACAAATGACTCTGTAGTCAAAATGCACTAGAGCATGACCAGAAGAAAGCTATGGTTCAGCACAGTGTGGATATCACTCATAAGATTTCCTTCACATTTTTAACAGATCCGTTCTATATATAAACTTAAATATGCTTTGCATTTCATTATAATCAGATTGAATTTATATGAAATACACAAATTTGAGCTATAATATTCAAGTACCATCAATATCTAAATGACCCGTTTGCAGTGAAGGAGAATGCTGATCAGGCAGTATTATGGTGCAAGTGCTACTTGTAAACATGGGCATCTAAATTGCAGTAAACAGCCTGTGTTAATTTTCAGCGATAGCTTTGAGGAAGGAGGGGAGAGCAAACTAGGTTTGAGGGACGAGATGAATAAATGCAGATGGTTTCAGAGAAGACTTGAATATTCAGAGTTGAATTTTGAAAGGCTATCTTGGAGAAATGTTGAAAGAGAGGGTAGGGAGGGGTAAAAGCTTATCCACACCCCTCTTCTAATAGCAAGTGGGGTTCCTTTCCTGGGAAACAAAGGGCTAATAAGATCCTGCCTTTAGTCCATAGTCTGCTATCTAATTACCATCTGACCACATCTTCCTCTCCAACAGGAGGCTCATGATTATTCTGACAATTACATTATTTTGATTTATCTCCTCATGTCCCCTTCTTGATTTTTTCCCTCTTCTGTCCCTTCTGATCCAACATACTTCCCCAACACTATTTATGAAAACTTTCTAATTAAAAAGAAACCTCAATTCTCCTTTCTCTAACATTATCCTACTCTTTTTATAAACCTTCATTTACTGCCTTTGGAAGTCTTTTATTTGCTTTATTGGATGTAGTTAATGTTTTGTATATTTATAACTTATCCCTATGATAGTTAACCTTTACTTATGATGAAGAGCTACAGGCAATCAATGGTAACCAAGAATCAGTCTTCTCGAGAGGAGTTCCCTAATAGCCTATACAATCCCAAGTGGTCAACAATAATTATATTTTTAAAAAGGAATTGTTAGCTTGTTGTCTTTCTTAGCCTTCCTGGGATGTCATCACAAAATGTCATCAACTGAGTGAATTATAAATGGGTATTCATTTCTTATAGTTCATAAGGTTGAGAAGCCAAAATCAAGGCACAGCAGATTTGATATCTAGTAAAGTCGCATATAAGAAGTTCATAGATGGCTGTGAATTGCTGGTTTCCACATGGTAAATGTAGTAAGAAGTTTTTGGGTCTCTTTTAAGAGTATTAATCCAATTCATGGATGGCAAACCACTATCATCTGATAATTATTTTACCTTCTGCATGAGAATAGCCACATGTAAATTTTGTTGAAACAAAAATATCGAGTATGTAATGTTCTCTGAGGAAGTTTAGAGAATCATGAATATTAAAATTTTTCCATCCTTACAATATAGCCAAAGAGAAATAATACTTATTAAATTAACAGCAATAACTTACCATTTTGGCATTATCTAGATTTTCAAAAGCCATTATATTGAAAGTGATATGTTACACACAAACATACACACACACACAAACACACACACACACGCGCACACATACATACATCCACAGAATAAGTGTTGTATAACTGGAGGTGAGGGTTAATTTTGGAGTGATGCCAGAAAACCTGACAAAGCACACTCCTATAATGGTGTTATCAGAGAAGACTAGCATGTGGGTCAGGAAATTCCACCAGAAAGATTCATCCTAATGTAGGTAGGATGGTGAACTGAGCTGCAAGCATCTGCAACACAAAGTGAGAAAAGGTGAATTACAGAAGCTTCATGTTCTGTTCCTTCCAGTGGCTCTAGGCTCTCCATCTTCTGTACATGGAGTAGTACTACTGACTCTCTAAGAGCCTTTCAGCCTCTTGATGTGGATTGGAGATGCATTATAAGTAGCTGCCTCGGCTGAGGTTTTGAGCTTCTTTGATGGAGTAGAACTGGTTTCTAGAGCTCTCCAGCCTGTAGACAGCCATCCTCAAACCACTCAGCCTCCTATCATGTAAGTGAATATAGTATATAACCTCTCAGAATTTCATTTGTCATTCTGCTTTGCTTTTCTCCTCCTTTCCCTCCCCACAACAATCCCCCTAGCTTTTCTCCTCATTTATTTCATTGCTCTGGAGAATTCTTAACAGTAGCCAATATCTGCAAACCCACTGGTGCAATAACTTTAAAGCACCAGAGACTTCAGAAGGATTTGTTCCAGGAGCTGCAGTGACAGGAAGAAAAAGAAGAGGAAGAGGAGAAAGGAGGGCAGAATTTGGGAGATGAACAGGAATAGGCCTAAGTGTCTGAACTAATGATAAAATAAATATTAAATATGCATTGGAAAAGAGTGCAGTACAGAGGGAGAGAAAACAAATGAAATGAATTTCACCATGGTCCTAGATTTCTAGGAAAAGTTATGTTCCAAAGCAGAACAACAGATTCCATCCATTATGACTGTCTCTGCAAGTTGAATACAGAGATTGGAATACAAGAAATCTAAATATATATATACCTATATGTATATGTATATATATTTATATATATTCATATATATATGAATTTCAAGAGGAAGAATTTGGGCAAAACAAAAACAAAAACAAAAACATCTGAGCACAGACTATAACACGTGAATCCCTTTCTCATCCTCTCTCATTCTTTCTCCTCTCTCCCTCTCTTCTCTCTCTCTTTCTCTCCCCTCCTCCATCACTCTCTCTCTCATATTCTCTGTGTCTGTTTCATTTTCTTTGTCTTTCTCTCTCAGCAAATAAATATTATTTTTATTGGAATGAAAAGAGAATAATCAATGTACATTCTACCTACTCTGAAGGTCAATAAGAGAATAGTGTGACAGTTTTAAGCAAGTACCTTTAAGAAAAAGGCACTCACTGATAAATGGATATTAGCCTAGAAGCTCGGAATACCCAAGATACAATTTATAGACCACATGAAGCTCAAGAAGAAGGAAGACCAAAGTATGGATACTTCAGTCCTTCTTAGAAAGGGGGGACAAAATATGCATGGAAGGAGTTACAGAAACAAAGTATGGAACAAAGACTGAAGAAAAGGCCATCCAGAGACTGCCTCACCTGGGGATTCATGCCATATACAGTCATCAAACCCAGACACTATTGTGGATGCCAACAAGTGTTTGCTGACAGGAACCTGATATGACTGTCTCCTGAGAGGCTCTGCCACTGTCTGACTAATACAGAAATGGATGCTCACAACCACCCATTGGACTGAGCACAGGGTCCCCAATGAAGGAGCTAGAGAAAGGACCTAAGGAGCTGAAAAGATTTGCAGCACCTTAGGAGGCACAACAGTATGAACTAACCAGTACTCTTAGAGCTCCCAGGGACTAAACCACCAACCAAAGAGTACTCATGGCTCCAGTTGCGTATGTAGTAGAGGATGGCCAAGTTGGTCATCAATGGGAGAAAAAGCCCTTGGCCTTGTGAAGGCTCTATGCAAGAGTGTAGAGGAATGCCAGGGCCAGGAAGCAGGAGAGGGCGGGTTGGTGAACTGGGAGAGGGGGTGTAGGGTAGGGGGCTTTCAGAGGGGAAACCAGGAAAGGTGATAACATTTGAAATGTAAATAAAAAAACCCTAATAAGAGAAAAGGTAAGCAACAAGTTAAAAAAATGAACCAATTTCTTAAGATGTGAAAACTTACCAAAGTCCTGAAAAAAGAAGTAAAATACTTGAATAAAACTGTTTCAGTTAAAAAATTGGCAATATATTTTAAACATGACTCCAGAAAGAAATATGTAGATCAGAAAGCTTTATCCCTGAATCTTATCACACATTTAAAGAAAATATCACCAGTCTTATGCAAACTATTTGAGTGAATTGAAGGAGAAAAACATGCCATTATTCGGTTCATGAAGTTAGTGCTTCTGTTATTAAAAATGATATAAGCATAGACTTTATTTTTTCATGAAAATAGGTACAGAAGTTAGTAACAAATACTACCAAGTTAATCCTGCAAATCTTTTAAAAGGGAATATAATAGCAACAAGAAGCTTTCCCAAGATTCTATGGTTTAACTTCTGAATATCAATCATAGTACTCACCACATTAACAAAACAAAAAGGAGACAAATCCATCAGATTCTATCAGAGATAGGATTTGAGAAAACTCACCATGCATTACAGTAAAGAGAAGCAGTAATCCAGGGACAGAAAGAACCAGTCTATGAGATCATGGATGGTTTAAAGACCAACATTAGCACACAATAAATGCCCTTACACTAAACACTCCTCAATACTAGTGAAGGAAAATAAAACGAACAAAAACACAGATGTGAGATTAAGAAGGGATTAATCATCAAGCCACATGATTATGTATAGAGAAGTTTCTAATGGATCCAAAGCTACTGAAATGTATAACCAACTATAACAGAAGTGCATGAGATCAATCCAAAACTGGATTGTATTTCTATGTTCTAGCAATAAATAGTAGGCGTTACTTTTAAGTATTCACAATTACAATTAAACAATGATACCGTAAAAGACTACAGTTTAAGAGCCTACACTATCTGCACAGTGGAAACTATAAAAATATTCTGAGAAGTAAAGGAGAATTTAAAATAATGAGATAGCATGTTCTTAGACTCAGAACTATATTACACATACTGTCTAAGTATATGGTAGAGTATAGCAATGGTATTCAGTTAGAAATGACTAATTCTCTCTGTGCTGATCAATAGATTCCGTAAAAGCCCATAGAAAATTCCTGAAGGTAAATTTTTTTGAGGAAGATTAACAATTTAACAATCTAATATTTATAATATTTAGGAAATATAAAAGCCTAAAATGAACTAAACAACTAGATAAAGAATAATGTTGGCATTCTTTAATGTCAAAGTTTTTTAAAAAAGGAATCCACAGTAATTAAGACAATGATACAAAAATAAAAAGCTACACAAAAATCAATGGAATGCACTACTTAAAAATAAGCCATGCATTTATAGCCATTTTATTTTAGATATGAAAGTTTAAAGAAGAAAATTAATCAAGAATAGACCAGAGGATCGCAGCATCATTACACTATGACCTTTACTACAGTTCCTCATGTTGTGGTGACCTCCAGCCATAGAATCATTCTTGCTGCTACTTCATAACTGTAATTCTGCTCCTATTGTGAGTCATGATGTGCATATATGAGTTTTCTGGTGGCCCTAGGTGACCCCTGTGAAAGGGTCATTTGATCCCTAAAGAGGTTATGACCCACAGATTGAGAATTGCTAAAATGGAAGGTGTCCCCTAAATGGCCCTCAATTTCAAAAGTACATATGAATAAAGAAATCAAATATTGACTCTTTAATTATATGGAAAAATTACATCACAACAGATCAAAGATATAAACTAAAAAGTATCATTATAGACTGTATTATTGAATTTAGTACAACATTGTAGTACTTTCCTTAGACAAATTAATCACAGTAACAAAGTAGATACAACAGATATCAATGAACACAAAATCTACATTATGATAGACAATATAAAACTATGAAAATTCAAGCCACAAACTGAGAAATAATACTTTTGATACATCTGAATGATGAAGAATTTTCTAAATACAGAATTCTATAACTCCATCATAAAAAGCAAACAGTCCTAATGGACAATCAGGTTAATTCTTAAAGGAAGACACATGCACTGGCCTCAGCATTTAAGATAAACAGTGCCTAAAATATACACTAGTGCTCATATTATTATCATTCTATACAAATTCATATGCCTACATGATATGACTCATGATCTCCAATACTTATGGAGATAAGAATGATAATATATGATATTTTGGGAATATGAGACCATAGATTGACTTTGGAAAGCACATTAGGAAACTTCTTATTAAGTTGAACAGATATTTTCTATGTGACATTGCAATTACACTGAAGAAAAATGATATATACATACAATTTCCCTGTGAAAGTTCATTGTAGCAGCTTTTGTGGAATGTTTATGAATGGTCAAATCAAATGAAGTCAAATTTCTAATATTAAGCAGACAATAGAAATCCTACAGTGTAGTACTGCTTTGTATAATTTATTTTCTAAGAATCACACCTGGAAATTCCAATTTCCTGACTTAGCATTAACCTTTGCATAGTTCCTAGCAAATGAAGATGCCTGATTGTTTAGAGACATGTGGTCCACAATTGCTACTAGAGGCTAACAGATACTCTCTTTGCTAATCCTTATGAAGAGACTCACATATCACAAAGTTGGGCTTTGATTAACAGCCAACAGCTATTTGGGCCATCAACCTATAAGCAATTGAGTGCTGCCAACAACCAGTCTAGAGAGGTTAATTTTGAACTTCTCTAAGTTTGGTGGCTTTGAGAAGCCTTCCATAAGGAACACACAAAAGTCTTACCCAGATTCCTGACTCCCCAGTTATTATGATATAATAAATGGTCATTGTTTTAAGACATTATGGTAATGATAATGTTAGGGGGTAATAGATAATTGATATACACACCAGTTACAAAGAATGATCCAATGATGAATACCTCTTACCAGTTTTATAGCAGAAAAAGCCATGACAAACTTCACAACTCAAATGACAACCATTTATTATGAGAGAGTTCAATAAGCCAGAAGTCTGGGGATGACATAATAGTTCAATGCACAAGTGTTACCAGGTTACATCCAGGTGAAGCCTGGATTAGAGTGTCATCTGTGGCTCAGATGTGATGTTTGAGTTCACAAAGTTGTTGAGAGAATCCAGTTCCTTGTACTTTTTTGCAGTTCCTTGCAGCTTTTTTGTGTGTTGTCTTAGTCTTGTTCTGAGCTTTTAAACCATAAGTAGGATATCTTGCCATGTGGAAATATCTATAACATGGAATTTTGCTCTTTAACAGCCAGCAAGAACATGTTTTACAAGACCTTGAATCACTCCAATTCTTTCTAAAGATTTACTTGCTCAGATAGGAAAATCTTCCAAACCTAAAATACTAAAGACTTTAAAGTGCACCTGAAAAATAGCCCTTTCTGGTAGTAACATATAAACATCTATAAAAGTAGATATTTAGTATATATATATATATATATATATATATATATATTATATCAGAAAGTATGTACCAGCAAGTGGTATTAGAATAAAACTAGAAGCTCCCAGCTATGAAATCTTTCCCTTAGTCTCTACTTATACAATGAGAAGACTGCTCAAATCTGACCTCACTCAGAAACATAGATGTAAATCAATCTATCACGTTTACTTCTTTTGTATTTTATACTTCATAGTAGTGTGACAACTCCAGGAAACTGAACTCTATGTTAGGGTTCCTAAGTATAAATATTTTCTCTCATTCTCCAATGTCAGAACTAATGAATTTAGCATGTATATGTTCACATATATGTAATGCATCCCTCAACCTTAGGTACAAACACTATCCTCAGAGTGAATTACAATTCATAAAAAAGTAGCAACAGTGAATTATAACTCATGAAGATAAGCAATCAATCTGATGGTACCCACCCATTGAAAAAGCTCTTCTTGGCACTGCAAAGAGGACCTAAAGTCCTCTCCTACTCCACAGGAAATGACAGAGGCCTGACTTCTAGCCCTGAAATTTAATAACAAGAATCAGGACCACTATGAGTAAACACCCCTAGAAAGATTGCTGCTTTCTGCTTTAAGGCTGTGTTCCAGTTTTGAAAATCAACTACAAAAGCTATTTTAGGATCATATGACTATTAATGAGAATAAAAATTAAGAGACTGAATGCTACACAGATCCTGAAGAAATCTTGAGAGTAATGAATTGTCTTTCCTCATGTCTGGATCAGCAAAATTTACAATGCAGGGGATTCTTTCATAATATCTATTTGAATAACAGGGGTGGAGTTGAGAAAGACATGAATCAATTATTCTCAGGGCCAAATAAACCTCTGGGATTAAATATGTTTGTTTCTTTTAGTCAAAACCATATGTTCCTAATTACAAAAGAATGGAATGAAATACACAAATTAATGAGGAATTTTCAGCACATCTGGGAAGTGTTCATGGATGAGGAGGTGCAGGAGCCACCACTTCAGACCCACTGACAGGATAAATTATATAAGTAGGACAAAGAGCAAGATTTAAGCAAGTTGTCAATGTTCATTGATTCATCTCCACAATATGAATCACACCCAAAGAGGAAAAAATTTAATTGAATCAGTATTGTGGAGAGATATTTTGTTTTCAGTTTTTGCCAAAGCTAGAGACATAATCATTGTATTTATCAGCCATAAATAATTATATTTGTCAGCCAAGTGTCCACAAAGATTGTATCCCTGAGTTTAAGAACACTTTTCTGAACTCTATACCAACATATAAGGAAAGAATTGAAAGAACAAAACAAAACAAAACAAAACAACAATTACAAAATAAATGTCAGTTAGGGTAATTCTTTTGTAGCATAATTGAGACATGATTGCTTCAGTAGGATGGGGTTGAGGTGTGGATCTCGCCAAATGGAAAAGTCAGTCTTACTTTCCTTGAAAGACAAATGTATTAAGTTTATGCTTGGTTTCATGAAAACTCAGCAGACACCGAATTTTAAAAAATAAAGTTTGGGGCTGGCAAGATGGTTCAGAGAAAGAGTAAAGTGCTTGCTAACGAGCCTGATACACGTTTGATCTACATAAACCACATGTTAGAAAGAGCCCAACCTATCACAGATTGTTCTCTAACTTCTATATGTGCATTATAGCTGGTATTTATGGGTACAGACTCCCTCTCATCTATCTGTCTGTCTGTCTGTCTATGTATCTATACTCCCATCTATCTTTCATATATACATATATATGAAACCTATACTTACCACCTTAATATATATATATATATATATATATATATATATATATATACCTATGTGTCTGTCATCTATGTATGTATGTATCTGTCCATCTATCTATCTAATCTATCAGCATATCTATAGGTTATATATAAAATACATTAATTTACTAAATATATAAAAATTTGAAGCTAAACAAAATAAGAATTTTTCTGTTTTGTGGTTAAAAGACAGGATTCCTGCTGAGATTCAGAAACAAAGTCTACGTTTCTTATATAGGTTTATTATTTTTGTTTGATTATTTTTGAATCCTATGCCATGATTGCCAGTTGATTGCTCCTCCAGGCATCTATATGTCTGGGCTGAAGGGAATGACACTAAGGGACTGACTCTCTTAATTTTTTTTTTATTAGATATTTTCTTTATTTACATGTAACTTTCTCCTTTCCAAATTTCCCCTCCAAAAAACAATGAAACAAACAAAAACAACAAAAACAAACCCCTGTTGCCTCCCCCCTCCCCATGCCTGCCACCCTACCCTCTCCCACTTATTGGTCCTGGCATTCCCCTACACTGGGGCACAGAACCTTCACAGGGCCGAGGTCCTCTCCTCCTATTATTGATGATCGAATTTGCAATCCTCTACTATACACATGCTGCCAGACCAATCAGACCCCTCCATGTGCGGTCCTTGGTTGGTGGTTGAGACCATGGGAGCTCTGAGGGTAGGAACTCAAGAAGAAGGAAGACCAAAAGTTGGACATTTCATTCCTTCTTAAAAGGGGGAACCAAATACCCACAGAAGGAGTTGGAGAGATTAACTATGGAGCAGAGACTGAAGGAAGGACAAGCCAGCCTAAATATAGCTATCTCCTGAGAGGCTCTGACAGTACCTGACTAATATAGATATAGAGGCTCACAGCCATCCATTGAACTGAGTACAGGGTCCCCAGTGAAGGACTTAGAGAAAGGACCAATGGAGCTGAGGGGTTTGCAGCCCCTTAGGACAAACAACAATATGACTCTCTTAATTTTAATGTAAATGCTTCTCTAGGATGCCCACCTGGTGGATTCCACTGTTTTTATTATTGACAAGAATTGGGTTATATGACTAAATCCATTTCCACTAAAGGCTACAAAAATATGGTTTTAGGTGGTCACATTTCTACAAGATTAGCACAGCTGTTAACTCAGAACTGCTTGTAAGTACTGCGGAAATACCGTAGTTCGTGTCACTGTTAGTAGTTGGCACACAAAAGGTCCTACCATAGCATAACATTCCATCTACTCTCCAAATCTTATACACAGACTACAATTTGCTAATTTGCATCCAGCTCCCATGAATCATCTCAGTAGGGTTTACTTTCACTGGAACAGCACATGCATTATCTTTCAATGTCTCTAAGCAAGCACTGAGATTTTGGAAGTTCTTATTAATGTTTAATCTTACTTGAAATTTTAACAACTTGTTATAAGTTTTAACTAGCTGTGCACCAACTTTACAGAACTAATAAAGGTTAATAATCAATTCTCTTATATATTTTCAGCAGTATTTATGAAGCATCATCACCATGGGTCAGTGCTGAACTTTTGCTCCTTCATAATAGAGGTTTATTCTTTCTTCTCCTTATTTTTCTTCTGGTTGTCATCTCATTGATTCATTCTGTTGTTTCTGCTCTCACTGTTGATGTCAGAGACTTGTAGCTTAAGCAAGAAGGGAGAGATGCTAGAGACACTCCACATTAAGCTTGAGATACCCCTCAATGACAAGGAAGAAAAACCTGTAAGGGGTACTGTGTTTCAGAGAGCGAAGCAATGACCTCATGTGGGACTCAGTATGAGTACTGAGAGGCCTCAAGGCCTGCTTCTTAGGCACACGCGACTCTTGGTGTTATTTCTGCAACTATCCTTAGTACTTATCATTTTCTTTATCTATTTACTATTCCTTTTCTTTCTTCCTTACTTGATTAAACCATTATTTAGTGATATGACAAGATCTAGTAGGAGCCTACTTGATATCCAGAAATTAGATGTTACCAATAATATTAAAATGAAGGTCATTCATGAATTAAAGAGAAATGTATGCTACGGTCATTCACTCTAGGTAAAAATAAAAATAACCTCAAGCCACAGACAAAGATAAGTAATTTTACAGCTGTTCCCCTAGTCTTAGTCTCAATTCTATATAATAAAAATAAGATTTGTTTATCATAAAATTATTGATAACATAACATATAGATATTTCCCAAAAACTTAACAGTGGGTTCCTTGGGTTTAGAGACAATGATGATGGCCCCCTAAAAGTCCTCTGTACAGGATGTTTTTATAGACAAGCAGATGGGGTCCAAAAATTATAAAGATTACAATGTCACCAATACGAAATCATGTTTGACCTCTTATAAAATCATATTGTCTCACATATATCTAAAAGATACTAATTTATAACTACAATACTACTGCCCCATCCTCACCTAAGACTGGTGGTCAAAAGATATAAAAAATTATACTTACTATAAAATTTTCATGTCTAAAATTATATAGTTCCCTTTTTATGTTCTAAATCTATATTACTCTGTGTCACAAAAAATGTTGACACAAAAAATAAAAAAATTTACCCTCTCCCCTACAAATTTTATAATTCAATTTGCTTATATGATTTTAATAAAAGACTGGGACTAAATCAAGTCTATGTGAACACCCTGACTCCAGAGTTCAAAGGCTCACACACCAAAAAAGGCCAGTCTGTCAATTATGTGTTTTCTTATTCGCCTATCAGATATTCCTACTTCTTGATGACTCTGACTCTTACTGAAGCTAGACCCTGACCCTGAAAATGTCAAGAATAAAATGAAATAATTTATTCCCTGATACAAACATACTCAAAGCATATATGAAAATTAAGAAAGATGTCCTCAAGTTAGAGCATTGCATAATGGAAAAAGTAATTCTATTGGGAGAAGGATGCAAGGAAGACAAATACATTATACTCAAGTTCTATGAGTTAAAATCAGAATAATCTGTCATGGTTAATCATTCCTAGTCTATTTTCTTCACTCTAAATTAAAATAAAAAATATAATTAATTATACACAAACCATGTTATACTGTACATTATTTAATTATAAACATCTTGAGAAATGAACTGTCAGGTTATTATGTCATAATGTGACTATCACAAGTGCTTCAACATACATGATATGACATTTGTACATCTAAGTTATATGATATATACTATCATATTTGCAAACTATCATTTACCAAAACAGTGTCTTATGGGTTATACAACCATAATAATGAAGAGAGACAATTAAAAAATGTGCAATAATATTTATGTTTATTCATAAATAAGAATAGGACCCAAAGTATGAGTAATTTTAATGAAATATTTCATCTACTGTTTCAACTCACATAAAAAGCATTCTGTTACCTCTTCACAGTTTGTTATGGGTTTCATAAATATAGAACATCACAAAATATGCTTCTGTCTGTTAAAAAACAAACAACAAACTGGTGATAAAGAAGTCATTGTTCATAAAATATGCTGTTTTTCACATTGATCTTAAATACTAATTTATTTGTTTCTGGCACAGGTATTTGAGAATGAGTTAAATCCTTTGAGTTACATGTACCAAAGTATAATAGTCCAAACAGAATACATGCTGTGATGTGTGATGTGTGATCTAATTTCTTGGTAGTTAACGTATGTATTCTGTGTTGAGGGGTAGGGAGGGTGTGTGCATGGGTAGGTGGGCATATATATGTATGTGACTGGAAGTCAGAGGTCAATGTCTGATGTCAACACAGAGACACCGTTGTGTTTGTTTTGACAATGTCTCTCAATGGGCCAGGAACTAATTGAGCATTAAGGATCACATTCAATTCATCGTACTCGTGTAATAAACACTTTGCTGACGGTGCTATCTCCTAAGCCTTCAAAATGCATATTCTTGAAGTATGTTACCCTCGTTTCAGAGTTGGCATTGGGAGGGATTTCAGGATGATTCTTATTAATTGTGGATCAGGAAGTGCTACCTTGAACATTCTTTATCTTCCCTCTCAGCTCTAGGCATGCTGTTCCAACTGAATCCTTTCTGGTAGAAAATATTACACATTAGAAAGAGGTCACAGAATCTCTTCAAATCTCCTCCATTTTAACTCTTACAACATCCCTCTAAAGGTAAATGAGAGCCATTTGTTGTGGGGTTTCATGATGTTGAACTTGTAGTCACACACAGCTAAGTTATAAAATCAAACCTCATAACTTATTTTTCTCTTCACTTATCCTTCATGCTTTTTCCAATACTTTGGGCACATCTCTACTATTGATCTACTGCTTAAATGCACTTTATCCAAACTTTAGTTGCTCAAACAATTATCTCTCTCACCTAAAGATTGAGCAGTTATACTAGAATTTCTTGGAACTGAACTTCAACATTGACAATCTTCAAGTTTCTATATTGTTTCTATTACTATGAACATAACACACATTTTAACAATTCAGTACTTGCTAATTTAGCATTTACCTATGCTCCAAGCACTCCATGAAGGACACAATCAGCAGTACATTTTGGCTCCTTCCATCTAGAAATTTAGAATTTATTTCATTTACATTAACTCAGTTCCTTAACATCCCCAACACTGCCTGGCAATTAATATTTTTAATAAGCAAATGACAGACATTCACATAATGTAAGTGGCTTTTTCAAGACTAGGAACATACGATGAATGCAATTATGAAAATCCTTAGTGTAATCAATACAGATTTGAAACGGAAAGGAGAAAATTAGTGAAACTGCCAGTAAGATACCCAAACAGAAAACTAGCAGAGATCATGATGTTCTTGAGAACCTCACACATTTCGTAAAGACATGCATACCCATTATGGAGTGATAGTGTGCTTCTTTGGGGTTACTAAGTATCAAGAATCTTAAATGCAAGCTATTTACACATTTAAAAAATTCCATGAATAATAATGTATGCAGCCAGGCATGAAAATCAAGCCTAACCTGATCCATCTGCACACATGAAGGTAACATCTAATTCTGTGGCAACTGAAGAGCCTTGGATTCTCAAAGTGAAAAAGATGGAGGAGAAGAAATAACGGCAACTAAATGTATGTTTGCCAGAGCTGTGCCAAGTTCCTGGACTTTGGCAGATAGGAAACTATACTAAGACTTGTTGCAAATCAATTCAAGTTACATGGAGTTAGTATACATTACACTTGTTTTTATAATAAGTACATGTTGGTTTAATTCTTCAATATGAGTATAATCATTCTTTATGTACTCATCTTTGAAAAATTAACTTTATGTGTGTTTTAGAAGAAAAACTATGACTAAGAGTGGGCATTTTTACTAGGAAACTGTCATTTTAAAAAATTGTGTGTACATGTTTTGACCACACCGTATTTATGCCTGCTCCATCAGAGGTCCCTCAGAGGGCTTTACATCACATGGAACTGGAGTTAGGAAGAGTTTCGAGCTGCTATGTGGGCTGGAGGGTGGAAATGAAACCCAGGTCTCCTGGACGAACATAAGTCTTCCTAAACACAGAGCTAGCTCCTAAGGTCCGATCTTACAGCTATAAGGTTAGCTAAAAGTTACCAAGTATTTTCTTTTTTCTTTTTCTTTTTGTCAGTCATAAAAATGTGCTGAGACCAACAGGGCTTATTCTACACTCAGTAGATTGTTACAAGATGTTTTGCAAATCTACAGATAAGTCTCAGTTTAGTTTGTACTGTAAAATTCTAGAAAGTTTGATTTTCAGTCTCTTAGGAGTTTAACAAAGAAAGGAGAACTTGACTATAGTCATTCAGAGAAAATAGACACAAAATTGTCAAATTATAAACTGGAGCAATTGGGATGAGCCTCTAAAAGAAATAAAAAAATGCAGTGAAATAGAATATTTTTAACAGTACGTAGATTTAATAAGGTTTTAAGTATCTTCAAAAAAGGTACTCTTTATGCCTGACCAACATTGGTTAGAAATATATTGTGTCTAGAGCTTTCACCCTTTAAAATATGGATTAGTGGGTGCTCACTTGCAGCTTGCCCGATTCCATGGGTTTCCAGGTGAGCTAGTGATTTTCTTCATTCATATATCCAATGCCATTAACACTTCTTGTCTGAGGAAAACTCTTGTGGAGTATCATTATACTAATTGCTCTCATCACATATACAAGAATCGGAAGCTACATTCTCTAACAGGTGGACAATGTCAAGATTGTGCCTTTATACTGAGGAGCATAGAGTATGCCAGGGATAAAGGGTATGATGACTAAATCTATCTGAACAACAGCAAAGCATAAGAAATTTTACCAGAAACCATACCAATTCACAGAAGTGTATAAACACTTTTTATTTCTGAGGGCTGTTTGATAAGATAATAATAAGATAATACTGAGAAGAGAGACTTGGATGGCCCTGTCTACTCTTGGCAAACACTACCTCTAATAAACCACTGAGAGAGTGGTTTATTATTATTATTGTTATTATTATTATTATCATTATTATTGATCACATTATATTTAAACCTTTATGTTAGCTATAATTAGAGATTCAATCTATCCATAATGATTAGCCTGGGTATTTCTGAACTGATGAGTTTTATGAAGTATTTGATTATATATATATATATGTATATGTGTGTGCATATATATATGTATATATATTTCTTCCAACTGAAAATAATACTCTGTTAAATTAACATAAGCAAATTTGGATTATCATTTCTTAAAACAGAAGAAAACTGGAGATTTTTATGGTTGTGCCTATGTGCTCAAAATATTAAACGTTGACCAGATTTTCCCATTTCTCTTGAAACTAACAATGACAACATCATATTCTCTAACCTATTGTCAGACCTCTTCGGGTCTGTGGCCTGGGCTAGAGCTAATCTCTCTGAGCAGTAAAAATGTGTCAAGCCAGAGCAGGCCAGTTCCACCCAAACAACAGTGCAAATGAGAGTTAAAAAAGACTAATCCCCAATGGAGCAGAACATGCAGGATGGAGTGGGAACCTTTTCCCATGTTGTCTTGGAAATCATTCTACTTCTTTCCTCTGTGTGCCAGATAGAACTCAGTCTCATACATGCAAAAGCTATCACTGAGCTTCATTTATCCCTAACATCTGAAAACTGTTTATTATAGTATTACACATATAGCATGATATGTACCTGTCTTAGTCAGGGTTTCTATTCATGCACAAATCATGACCAAGAAGGAAGTTGTGGAGAAAGGGTTTATTTAACTTATACTTCCACACTGCTGTTCATCACCAAAGGAAGTCAGGACTGGAACTTAAGCAGGTCAGGAAGCAAGAGCTGATGCAGAGGCCATGGAGGGATGTTACTTACTGGCTTGCTTCCCGTGGCTTACTCAGCTTGTTTTCTTATAGAACCCAAGACTATCAGCTCAGAGATGGTAGGACCTACAACGGGCCCTCCCCCCTTGATCACTAATTGAAAAAATACCTTACAGTTGGGTCTCATGGAGGCATTTTCTCACCTGAAGCTCCTTTCTCTGTGATAACTTCAGCTTGTGTCATTTTGACACAAAACCAGCCAGTACAGTACCATTTTAACCATTTAGAGTTTATCATTTAGTAGCATTAACTGTGTTCTTTCTCTTGTGAAACCATTACCATTAAAAAAAATAAAAAGAATGTTTGCTGGTAAGCTTTCTTTTTCTTTTCTTGCAGTTGCTCAGATATACTTAGTAATCCGATCCTTTACTACAAATATTCTGTAGCCATGCTTAAGTCAGTGTGCATAGCTAATAGATACATATGATTAGATCAGAGGTCTCTTTTTTATGTTGACTTGAACATTGCTGAAGAATGAATAACAGCAAGAGCCCTTGAACCTACTGGTGTACCATGAGATGCCAACTGCATAGTCTTGAGCAACTAAAAGGTTAGGTTGTACCAATCCTCTGAGCAGGTCACCTAAACTTCATGCAAATTTCCAATTTCATAGTTTGTCTGAAAATATGGACTCTTAAAGATGTTATCAATAACTACCAAAAACAAGCTGAGCTGAAAATAAGTTTATTATTTGGTAAGATGAGTGGCCCAAGATCAAGGTCTTGGTAATACAGTGTTCAATGGTCACCACTTATCTTATTTTAATGACACACTAAGAAGGGAGACTCAGGTACTTTTGGGTCATTTTTCATATGAGTACTAATCCCATTCGTGAGGTCACTGCTCTTGTCTGTGACCTTATCCCTTCTCAAAGAATCCACTGGCTTACACAATAACACTGTTCTCATTTATAATAGACATTATTTTCTTTATATAGGTGGACATGGGAATAATTACAAAATACTTACTAGGGCAGTAGTAAAAATATAAAATAACACAAATATACAAAGGGCATTGCACATATCTAATTATTCCTATAGTAATCTCCACCAAAAGAAACTTCTGGCATGCCAAAGTTGAAGTCAAGTATATACAACCCGAGTACTCAACAAATACTTAGACTTTTAATTTAAAAGTTAGGTAGAAATTAAACCCTTAAGAATGGCTCCACATTTTAAGACTATGGAGCATAAGGGAAAAAAAGGGAAACTTAGATGGGATACCAGGCATCCTCCACAACACAACTGTTCATTCTTATCCTTCAAAGTGATTGATAACTGCTTCTTTGTATTTTGCATATAGCCTTTGCTTGAGATCAGAAATCACCTAGTATAAAAGCCTCCAGAACATGGTTCCTGGAGAATTCTTTTCCAAGACTCTTTTTTCTGTAGTTACACCAACCTTCACTATATGAACTCAGAGACAATCTTACCTTCAAAGACCCAAACTAGTAATTCTCCATAATTTCTACTGTATACTCCCCTCATAGGAACGGTACAGGGAATAAACTCTGGAACTGAATTTATTATGTTTAGTGAGCTTTAAGAACACGGATTTAACTGGAACTCAGAAGTGAGTCTAACGTCTCTCTGCCTCACAAAGGCCAAAGCTGGGCACATGATACACTGGTTTCAGACAATTTGGCAGGAGTCCTGTGAGAAAATACTGTATGCCAGGTTCATGCTCGCTTCTTCACAATTTCATAATCTAGTTCTCTGAATGAAAACTATCTAACTAAAAGTGGCAAATGCGTCAGAAAGACAAGCAAGAATTTTTAGGAGGGATTTTCGCTTTTAGAAACACCATTCCAGAATCACGGGAAAATTATTTGAAGAGCCAAGTTTGAGAGTGAGACATACAGTTCTGGGTCTCCAACAACTTCTGACAAGATTTCACACACTGTCAGAAAGGTTCTTTTCTCTTGCTTGGCTCCCCTGCAGTGGGAGTGGGGACAAAGCCAATGCCCCAACCTCCTTACACTCAGGGAGCCACTTTGACCCAGTTCCAGAAGCCCAAGGGCTGTCCTTAATTAGCATTGTAATTTATATTGCACAATTATGCAAATTGGGTACATAAACAAAATTATCCCTTCAGTTTGGCTTCACTGCTCGAGAAATGCAAAGCCACTAACCGATAAGAAAAAAGACAACTTGGCGCACACTCGCTTTGATGCCTTGCATCGCTTTTTCATTTGTCTTTTCTTTGTTTTCTTCTTTCGCCTTCCCCTTGGGCTGTCGTTTTATTTCCTTTCCTCTGTGTTGATTTTTTTCCTTTTATGATGTTTATTTCTTCCTTTTTCTATGCTTGGCTCTTTTCCTTGGGAAATTTTCTGTCTCATTAATTCTCCTGCTGCGATTCACAACCCTTTGGGTCATTCCTTTGGTTTCTGATGATTGCTATCTGCCCATAGTTTTCTTTTGCTTTTTTTTTTTTTCCGTTGTTGCTCCCAACTTTCTCCTTTCTGCTGGCATTCAGTCTACATTGTGCCATTCTTCCCAAGCTAGCCAAGCTAGTTTGACTTTCTGTAGCTGAGTGATGCTCCTTGCTGGCTATCTAGCAAACACCCTCAGATGTAATACATTTGGGGGTAAGAAAGCTGAAAATAAGCATGGCAAGGAACAAGAGTTGGAAGATCAGAAATGCGAAAGCACAAAGCTCAGTAAAATGGCTGCACCTCCGAGCAATAGGCAGCTTTCAAGAAAGTATTAACCACCAGGTGATCAATGCTTAAATCAGCAGAACGAAGACAATTTAATAATGTTGGAGCATGTCCCAACTGAGCCAATGCCTTTAGATTGTAAGGAAGACCATAGACATCTAAAACATTGTAAAATTATAGAAGAAAGTTAGAATGAGACTGGATTAGCAAGAACGATTACTACTGTGATTGACAGGACATGGAGACAAACTGCTGAGGGCATTTCTAACAGAGGTGTTTCAACAGACTGGAGAAGAAAAACCAACTGTGCCTTGCTTTATCTACCCAGAACCATGGCTCCCATGGGGAAATACTCCTTTTCATCCCACAGCCCTCTGGCTTCCACAACATCAGTCAAATTAAAACATAACCCAAGGGGTACCCTGCCCAACTAGGCAAATCCTCCCTCTGGCTACTACTTTTTTCCATTTTGAATAACATTAAATTGCCTTGTAGAACCTTCCATACATATTTTTGTCCCTATTTTGCTGTCTTTAACTTACCCATCTCTTTCTGATTTGCTTACTAGATTCAAGCTGTCCTGCTGTCTAAAATTCTCACATCTTTGCTTCTATGCTTTTCATCATCTCTGCTTTGTGCTTTGATAGTACTAGAGACTGAACTCATAGAGCCTACATATGAAACAAGTGCTCTAACACTGAGACATGTATCATTCTTTTCTGTGAATTTTGATAGGTGGTTTATTCTTATAATTTGGATCTGTAGTCACATGCAATTTAACAGAACTACTCCAAACTTTATTCTAATGTTGACCTACACTTTGCTATTCCATTGCATGCTCTGTTTTAATTTGGTAATATTTAAATATTATATGTGTGTATGAGCCTCTGTACTGTGTTTGCCTTCTATGTGTACTTGCTTATTATATATTTATCATATATTTTAAGCTTACATATAGTGTGCCTCTCGCTACTTGCAAGAATGTAAGATCTTGTCTCTGTCTGGTTGTCCTACCTCCAGTACGTGAGACAGCATCAGGTGCACAGACTCTTCTCAACATATCCCTGACTTAAGGGGATAGATTCCTGATTATTAGGAAGTTGGCAATGACTAAAGCCTAGCCAATGGTTTTGATTTAAGTCTATAATCTGTTCATTTTATAAATAAATGCAAGTAAAGTTTTTCTAAGCTTTAGGTCTTTGAATTAAAGTGAGTAAAGCTCACAGTATTGGCCTTTCTTTCTTGAAAAACTTAAGTGACATGACCAGTGAGGAATAGATGAAGGATGGAGACATTGGTGAGAGCAGAGTGGATAGCAAGCTTTGTCGGTGTCATTAACTGGGTGTGCATGCTGCTGTGTGTCAGCTGTCCACCGCTTTTTGTCTCTTTAAGGTCCTTCCATAAATTCTGACTTCACTAAATTACCATAGAGTTGGTTTCAGTACATTCAGTTAGTAAGAATAACATCTACCAATATTACAGAGTAAAAGCATCATAATATGTTTACTCTTAAACATCAAGGGAGTAAAATTGGCATTTGAGTCCTTTGCTTATTTTGTGGACAATTGAATTCTTGAACTTTTCAAATTTTAGCTTTCTTTCCTTATTCAAAGAAATAAAATAAAATAATAATAAAGGAAAGGAAAGGCTGGAAGCTATATGATAGGATTAAACTGTAAAGTTCATATATGTGAAGCTTCTGATTGAATGTGTTCCTTGTAAAGGCATTTTAATTTTTATCTCTGGGTACACATGTGAATTTGTTTTTCAATTAGAAGTTCAAATCCACCCTGTTCTTTTTGTTGTTTGTGGTATACATTGTATCTTTGTTTATTTCAAAATATTTTAAAGCTTTTTAATTAAGTGAACTGGGCTTTCTTAGTGGACGCTACCAAAATTTATATATGAATGAATATAACATCTGGGGAGTAGTCTGGGTTAGGTAAAGTTTGTGAATAAGGTGGGAACACCCTTCTTCCTGCTGTCCTTCTATGGGGCTGAATCTTACTGTCTACTCTGTAGATCTGTCCCCATGTTGGTCAGAGGCCAGACTGCAGTGGCAATGCAAGTAGGGAGAAGGTGAGGGGTGACTGGGGCAAAGACTGGTATTTCTTTACCAAGAGCTGTCTATGTAAAATCCTAAGAGCCATGATACAACAAACACAGCTAAGGAGGAAAAATGCATTTCCTAAAATGTAAACTAAGAGATCATTTATAAAATGAACCTAAGATACTCCAAATATGTACAATTGAATGCTAAATATTGATTAAAAACATTTTAAAATATTTTTCCTTACTTGAGCCAAAAGTGTAATTTAGATGCATTTTAATGGCAGAGTTAGTTCTCTGGTGTACTACGGGACTTAGGAAGGAGTTATAAGGAAGGGAAAACTTGTAAACAGAAAGACTGGCTAGCTTTTGAAGTAGTCAGTCAAGTAGATTCATTGGAGTTTGCAGATTCTGTCAAATTTTGTGTTTAGAATTCTGAGATAGCTCACACGATGATTACTGTCTTTCCAGTTCATGTATACATTTTAGGGAAGGTGAAATTTTGTGATTTCATCTGATTCAATTTCAAAATTCATAAAGAAAAACAATCTCATCCAAAATTTCCCAAAAATATAAATTCAGAAACATCTGTAGAAACATTATGGACAGCATTTCAAAACACGTGAATATATAGGGAGATACTTGGTTTCCTAAAATGATAACGTCAAGGGCTTAGTTTTCCATGCACTCTAGTAATACATGCTTTGCTTTATAATATTGCTTGGTTAGTGAAAATCATCTACATATTTCTGAGATTAACTAGGATATTGCTATGTTAACACTTATTATTTAACATTCCAAGTAAAATATATTTGTTAGTATTCTTTCTAGAACTTTACTTACTCTCTTAAGATCACTACCATATTATGTTTTTTACTTCTTCCTGTATTCACTTTTCCTTTTTCTAATAATTAATAATATTCTAATTTTGGTTCTTATCTACAATCAAGCCTTTCTTACAAGATTTACTTATACAATTCATTTGGTGATTTTTTAAAATAAATCATCAATATTAAAATTTCTATTCATTTGACATTCTTTTAATTCTATAACACTTAAATTTTTGAGATTCAAACTTGGTTAAATATAATAAATACTAGTGTGCATAAATTTGTCTCTGAAAATATTGTTGACAATAAGTCAGTCTGGAAATGTGCTTGTATAATGTAATGTGATAGTTCTAATTTGTTTACGATGATGGTTTGAGTATCACACAGTTCCACCAATTATTAAGGCAAATGGTTTTTGTATTTAATGTCCTTTTGTTTTCTTGTCTCTTTTAAATATTTTGGAAGATCCGTTTTTCCCCACACATACAAAATATTCAGTAACATTAAATTATGACCAGATGTGGCCTCTGCAATTTCTGGGTTTAGTTTTATTTTGGCATATTTTGAGAGTGAACAATACACGCTTGAAAAATATAGTTTCTATTTATAAGGTACAAATGTTACAGAAATTTCTTAACAGTGTTCCCTTTTTAAAAAAACTATTTAATCTGCCAATAATTTGGTAGCTATTCCTTTTGTTTCATATTTCATATTTATTTTATGTTGTAGTTCCATTTATATTGCTGTGGGAGATATCTAAATTCTTTGTATTTATAGAGCCACCTGAAGGATGAACCACACACCATTCCATCCCACTTAAAACAAAAATATTGCTGTACCTTTCATTTTATTTTTCACTTCACTTACTGTACTCTTACACTTTTGTCAATATAACTTATATTTTAATATCAAATTCATTGTAAAACATTGAACCATTACACTTTTTCAACAATTCTCATACTTCTATTCATCATGTATAATATTATAGATATGATAAATGATTACATGAAACTGTCTTCCGTTTAGGACCCATTGGATTCCTATCTTTTACCAAGGTCTTGGCACCTCTCTTACAGGTTATGGTTAAGATATCATGGCCTAAAACATGAGAAAGAAATTAAGAATGAAAAACTGAAACCTTTGCCATCATTATGAACATTGCTTGTAAGCACATGTTACTACCAAGATTATGACAAAGGCATAGAGCAATTTCACTATCACCTTATAATTGCCACATAGGAAGAATGACGCAAGTATGCATTAATGGAGGGAAACCATCTTTTTCTTGTGTGTTAACACTCCTACGGCATAAAACACATTCATTCCATTCATTGTTGTTATTATTATTGTTATCACTATCATCATTATTATTATACTCTTCTCACTTTTAGTAGATTCACCTATAAAGAATTATTTTCAATCTCAGCCACATAGTCTGATCATAAGATGGCATCTTTAAAAGATCCTAATGATCTGGCTATTCACCAGACCAATTAGACACAGATTTCTTTTGGTTGAGACTCAGGATTTATTTTCTAAAGCCCTTCAAGTACCTACAGACTGGAGCCAAGAATAAAATCACAAGAGAGTTATGGAAGACTAAAGCCTCAGTTTCGTTATGTGATGGTCCAAGGGCCTTAGCAAGAGAGGCATTTTCTGGCCCCGTAAAAAGTGACCTGGGAAACAGCTTTCTTTGGGACTAGGGGGACTACATCAAAATGATCCAAAGGCACTGACAAGAGTTGCACTAACAGTTCCATGGTTTGTAACAGGCAGGCAGGGGATGGGAGAGTCTAATTTTTCTTTGAGTTGAGGAGAGACAAGAATTTGTCAGAGAGCTCAAATGAAAACAATTTGGAAAAATAGGTTAGATTCCAATACTTCAAAATTAGGAGTTCAAGATATTTAACAAATTTGGTTTGTGCTATTAATTAAATATTAAAATATTAAATATTAAAATATTTAAAGTAACTATTTAATAGCAACTGTTGCCATAAAAATTTGTGTATATGAAAGTTTCTTCATGTATGTACAGATATATGTGTGTGGGTACATGTGCTCCTACTTGCACATGTACATCAAAGGCCAGGGAACAACATTTTCAACTTTGTTCCTCAGGCCCTGTCAAACTTAGTTTTTAACAGTGTCTCTTACTTGTCAGAAATCTCTGATGTAAGTGAGGTTGGCTGGTTAAACGGGTCTCAGGAATCTGTGTCTTTTATTTCCCAATATTGAGGTTTCAAGTATGATGTACCCAAGTTATTTAGGGGAGGTTTTTAATTGATATTTAAAAATTTTATTGACAATTATTTTTCATTCAATATATTCTGCTAAGGGTTTCTCTTTCTGCCAACTCCTCCCACATTCTCCCCATCTTTCTACCCAAATCCACATCCTTCCTTTCTCTTTCTCATTAGAAAACAAATAGGTTTGTAAAAAAAAAAAAAAAAAAAAAAAAAAAGGTAAATGAGTAGTACTCCATTGTATAGATGTACCACAATTTCTGTATCTACTCCTCTGTTAAGGGACATCTGGGTTGTGTCCTTATTACATGTTGGAGCATCTTCTGGGTATATGCACAGGAGTGGTATAGCTGGGTCCTCTGGCAGTACTATGTCCAAGGCCAGTAAGCAGGAGAGGGTGGGGTGGCGAGCAGGGGGAGAGGGGAGGGAACAGGGGTTTGTTCTTGTTGTTTTTTTGTTTTTTGTTTTTTTGTTTGGAGGGGAAACTGGGAAAGGAGATATCGTATGACATGTAAATAAAGAAAATATCTAATAAAAAAATAAAAAAATAAAAAGATTAAAAAAAATGTCCTAGACAAACTATATGAACAAAATCCCTCCAAAGTATCACTGAGTTCGCTTTCTGTTGGTCATCTACTGCTGGACATTCGGTTTTCACTTCCATACTTAAGGCCATACTGTGTTTTGTAAATGTGGATTCTGTGGAACAACTCGAGTCCTCATGGACTTACAAGGCAAGTTATATACCAACTGAGCCATCTCTGTGCAACCCTAATGCTTGATTTGAGATAAGAAAATTAGGAGGACTGGCAAGATGGCTCAGCAGGTAATAGCTATTGACAATGCAAGCTCAGTCTCTGGAACCAGAAAGATAAGAGGAGAAAACCAACTTCAGCTGAAAACCAACTTCTCTTCCCACTGTACTGTACCATGGCATGCACAGTCTAACAACCACATCATGTACAGACACAATACATGAAGGAAAGTTTAAAACATGAAAAAAGTAAATAAAACACTATTTGTGAAATTTTAATACCATTTGATTACATGCTTCTACCTCAACTCATTATGAAGTGATAAACTAGCTAATCCAGCCAAGATAGAGTTAGCACTTAGTTTTCAACACAGGAAGCCAGATAATTGCCTATATACCACAATAATCGGGTTTCTATTGAGGGTTTTTTTTTTTGATACGTAGTTTATGGCACAGACTTAATCAATTCAGCAAATATATTGAGACATTCTACGAAAGAGGTAAACTCCACTAGTTACAGTAAGCAGTTTTTGGCATTTTCATTTGCAAGTGAATTTGAACTGTCACAGCTGCTGAGCTTATGTTTAGGGTACTGTTTACAGGTGCCATGCTACAAGTAGGCTTAATGTACTGAATAAAAAATAGCCTTAGTTATATTTTGAAGATAAATTTCTTCATAAAATTATAATGTGAAAGTGTCATTTGATTTAAAAATTCAAAGCAGAGTGGTATCTTTGCATTTTACCTTACAGAGAAATAGCAGATGTTTAAGTCAAGTGTCCTCCCGGCTTTCCATCTTTCTGTGAGTCTCAAAAGCTCCACTACCAACAAGAAACTTAAAACTCTAAGTGCTAGCTTGACCCACACTGCTGAAGTAGAAATTCCCAGGTTGGGGTCTAGGCATCTCTGCTTTATCAAGTCTTGGCTATGATTCTGTCATGTTCTTTAGTTGAGAATCTGATTTGGTAGACTTCCTTGAATTACTATATATGAAAGTATATAGGCTCGAGTAAAAGAAAAAAAATGGTCCCTACTACATGAGCAGGGAGTTCATGACAGCCTTGTGTCATCTTTCAACATCACTGAAATGATCAGTAATCTCTTGTATTTGTTTTCCAATGTTCTTTCAAGCAGCCGAGTATTGGATTTCATGTGTGCCTTTCTTACCTCATTGAGATAATGTTGCTATAATGATCTCACTCATATGTTGCGTAATTAGGCCTAATATCTCTCTAATGAGATATACAAAGCTATTTGGTAGCAGCTGTTTTTCATAGATAGCAAAGGGTACTCTATGACAAATTTTTCAAAGCACTCAAGAAAAGTAAAAGTGGTTATTTCACATAAATTACATGTATTTTTCTTAAGAACCTACTTATCTTTGTGATTGATATTAATATTCACAATAATACAAAAGACTAGGCATTTCAATTGGCTTTGGCAGGAAATGATATGTAGAACTTATTTATATTGACAAATAAGAAATCTATAAATGAAGAGTATAGAACAGGCTTGTTAAAAATCATTGGTTACTTATATTACAGATAAATATTCTATATTACAGATAAAGGATATTTTTATATGGAAATATTTATTCTTTAATATAGTTATTTTTAAAGATAGAACAATTTTTCTTAACACTATAGCACTGTGTTCAATAACTGCTTATGTATGTTCAATAAATATGGTACAAGGATAGCTTATTTCATTGGTTTATTCATTCATGTAGTAATACCTGTGTGCATTTTTATCTAGACAAATATACAATAGACACATGTAGGGTACCATGTGAACTGCTTAGAGCTATAGCCATTAGTTCATAGTCATGAGAATTTTCATCTCCTGGATCAATGTAGATACATATCTATCTATCTACCCTGCATTTGTTGCTAATGAAACCAGAGTATTCAGCATTTTATAAAAGGGTGGTGAATTAATGGATAAGATTATCTTCTGTCCCTGCAGCCTGAGTCTCTCATAGAAGAGGAAATTAGGGGAGACAAAGCCAACTGTGGTGCTTAGGGGCTACCTTGATTCTGGCTGCCACTGGTTTTTTTTTTTTTTTTTTTAAGCCAGCACAAGGCCTCAGGGGAGTCTGGCTGTTCTAGCCTCCCTCAGCCAGCCAGACAGTAACGGCCCACTGCTTTTATTCATTACCTTGAATGTAATGCACTAAATTTAACAAGTAACACACTCAGCGGGAATTTATTGGCCTTTTGCAGCATGATTACAAGGTGGGATATGGATATGGATTCCAATTACTGTTGACACCCAGATAAGTAGAACAAAGCCTTTCTATAATTATGAATTGAAGTTGATATTTTAGCAGAGTGAAAATATATAAATAAGTACCTTGGTACTCTTTGCAGAAAAGAAACATTTATTCCTTGATTTAGAGAACTCTCCCTGGTTATATAACAGAAGCATTTCAATTAAGTGCAGCAATTATAAAATAGCAACACATAAAAGCAAAGAACTTTTATAAAACAGCAATATTCAAATACAAATACTTGTAGAGGAAAGATGTATAATAGAGAGGAGGCTAACAAATTTCAAACATGTAATAGTATATGTATTCATGTAAGAGTATATGAATAGACACAAACAGGACTCTTCAAAATGGATTTAATATTTTAAATTGGAAAAAAATCAAATCCATATGCTATTGTTATTCGAGCAGTTAACTACAGATAGAGATCTAGTAATACACAATAATAATAATTTTTTCTAAAATGTTGTTAATTCTGGAGTTAGCAGTCTAAATATTGTTGGCATATAGATATTTATTAAGGACCTCAAAAGTCCTTGAATTGTTACAGGAGAATAAAAGAAGGAGCCAGAATTACTAAGTCACTTCAGGCAAAGGTTTGTTGTCACAATTTGATTTGTTTATAAAGGCCACTGAAGCACAGTAAACATAAAGGCATAAGAGGGAGTGGATCAGATTTCATTTTATCACATTGTGTATGAAGGAAAATACTGCCCAATATATGGAATATATGGAATATGAAAACAAAAGGGATAGTAACCTCCTACATGATAAGCTAAAATAACCAAACTGAATTACTGCAGTCAGAGCAGCATGAACTATTGGTAAAGGGTGGATGCCATACACAACAGAGAATCACAGTCTGCGTTTAAGAATGGCGGCCTCTGTGACCTTTAGACACTCGTTTTATCTTTCTTATTCTGCTTCTTCAGCAATGATACGTACACAGTGAAAGTAGCTGCCTATGTGGCTATACTACCATAAAATAAACTTGGGAAATTATTTTGATAATGATGTACACAGTGAATATCTAATAAAGGTTAACAAGTTCTATACAAGTTTGCATTATTTTAAACTAAGGATTGAAACTCATCAAGGCAAGAAGCGAATGAAATCTTCCTTTTACCAGTTGATATGACTGAGTGTAAATTTGAGCTCAAACCTTCCATTGTACAAAGGGGACAGTTGAATTAGTTTGAATTTGAGAGTTAGTTTCATAGCATTGTTTTGTTATACAATTGAGTGGAGTTACATTACAATTTGTAGGGTTTCTAATATACAACATTAGTCTAATCATACCTGTATTTGGGGAGATTTAGGAAAAATGAACAAAATGAATATGCTTATATATGTCTTTAAAACTCAGCACAAGGTTTCATACTCCCCAAATAATGAGACATTTGTTTATTGGGAGGGTCTATGGGTGAAACCTTGAATTTCATGTTCCCAGGTTGATTTCTCTATGTGATAAGACACCATGATCAAGGCAAGGATTTTTTGGTCTTACTGTTCCAGAGGGAGAAAAGCCCCTCACAATCACAGCAGAGCAGCCTGGGAACATGGCAATCAAACAGCCAGCTCGACGCTCTCATTCTAAACCACAATTATTCCAGGGAGTATTGCTTTCACACAGTAAAGGAAATGAGTGCTATAAATTGATAATAATTTCTTTAAAGACCATATTGCAACCAATTTTCAGAAGTAAAATGGAAAAGGCAGAAAACTGACCAAATATGCGGGAAGGAGAGGACTAGTTGGGTGAAAGGGCTTGTGATGTTGAGAGTGGTGGCTGATTCACAATTTGGATGATGAGTATATGAAAAATCATCTTTGTAGTGTCACAAAGTTCTTGTTCGAATTAAGACACTGAGCGATAAGAAATCTGAGCTAAATTTATAAACAGAGGCATAAAGAAGTATTTATAAGACAGTGTTACCAACTGACACTGAGATATTGATACAACCAAAGAAAACTCTTAAATAGCAAGGCTTCTATCAACCTTATAGAGTCCCAGCATAACAATGGCTTAGTTAACATGAATAATTTAACTTCAAACTGTTAATCAAATATTATCCTACTGTTTTGGTTACATTTCATTGTAGAGATAGAACATTTAACAGAAGAAGCATGTTTAAAGGGATTTGATCCCTCATGTCACGTAGCACATGGTTGAAGTACTGGCCCATGGTACCAGGAGGTTGTGGCTATCTCTCTGTGTATATATCAGTAAACAGACAGCTCGATCAGAAACAGAATGACCCTAGACCTTAATAGCCTGTCCTCACAGTAATCCATTTCCTAGAGCTACACTCTACCTCCAAAATTGCCTCCTCTCAAAAGAACACCACCAGCTATAGACCAGATGTCCAAACACACGATCCACAGCATCTAATTTAGACAGGAGTTGTATGATATATATACCTTACAGTTCGCTCACAGTGCATCTTGAAATCTTGTAAATACATTTACACATCCTACAGTCAGAGGCCTCAACTGTTTTAAAACACATTTAAAAATACTTTAAATCATAAGCTAATGCTAATATTGAAGGAAAAGTTCATGACTGATCCATCCATCCATCCATCCATCCATCCATCCATCCATCCATCCATCATCCATCCAACAGTATTGTGTTAAGAGCCTCATTGTGGATAAGTCTGTGCTATTCCTGAGGATGCAGTGATGAGAAAGATGGATGGCATCACTGAACTCAATGGTGCTTACATTTTAGCAGCATGACATAGTCATATACCTAAAATTTTCATCAGGATTGTGAGCATCTATATAAGAACTTATGATTCTGTTGTTGTGATATGTGTTGGAAAGAATGCCCAAAGTATCTCCACAGGAAATAACTTCACAAATGCTAACTTGGTCATCACTGCACCCTAGAGTTAACAATGTGGTTATACTTATCCACTCACAGATAAGAAAGATGAGGGGAAAGTCATTAGATAACAAATTCTACAACAGTAAAAGGAGCATGTAAGATCTAATCCCAGATCACTATATGAGCTTGGATTATTTACTATATGAACTGGGCTACACAGAAGTCCATTTGCACTTGTGAGGGGATACAAAGAATACACAGGACAGAAAAGAGGACAAGTGGTAGGAAGTAAAACTAGAAAACATCTGGTTTTCCAGCATCATTGTCCAAATTGAAGTGTAGAGAATTACACATGACAGCTTAGAAATTACATAACATATTAAATATAACAATAAAAACGAATGTACATCCACTCTAGGACAGAATTTCAATTTCTTGTTAATCGAGTTGTGCAGTGATATTTCAAATCAGAAATTAGACTCTTCCTGTCTAATTTCCTGTAGATCTATGAAACCAAAACCTATACAATAGTGCTTATAGGAACTGTACTCATAACAGCAATATCTGGAAGTAATCTAGGTGTTTACCAATAAATGAATAGATTAAAAAATGACGGGACTCTAGCCTCTAAATACATTTATAATCACTTGGATTAATCTGCAGAGAATTATGCTAAGAAGGGGGAAAGGCCATTCTTTTTTTTTTTTTTTTTT
>NW_022196894.1:74818314-74851578 GCF_008632895.1 Mastomys coucha | reverse complement strand
TGACATTTGAATAACATAAGGAATTTGGGAGGAGTCAGGAAGAGTCCGAACAAAGTCAAGGGGGAAGTTCAAGGAAAGCTGGCTGCTGGGCTGAAGGTGGAGACTCAGGACATCCCCCAGGTCTCAGCTCAGGGGAGTGGCTGGAGGGCAGTCTATAGTGGGGGAGGAGGTCAACAACAGATGTCCTCAGGCTGTATACATGCCAGCCTGTAGGTGTAGCTTCCTCTGGAATCCTCAAAGGCGGAACTCATAGTAGAGAGTCTTTGGTTCAGGCACAGCAGGCATGAGTTGAGTCTCCCGTGGCAGGCTCCAGATGTTTTGCAGCTGAGGGACCCCAACACTTAAGAGGATACTATTCTCAAAATGGACGAATTCTAGGAATAAATACCAGTGTAGCCATTATTAGGCATCAGAGCTTCTGAAAGGATATGGCATAGGATGGGGCTGGAAGTGGCTATGCACTTACAATTAATGAGTGTGTTTAAATTATTCTACAGATCTCAAAACTTTTCCAGTAAACTCTACATGTTTTTCTCTTGAATCTAAAAGGTGACACAGTGCATTTCAGAAGCTGGACAGTTTCTGGTGTTTTCAAGGTATACAGAATTAAAATTACATCCTCATAACCCAATAAGATCAATAAGGTATTTTTTTTAAACAAAAAGTAAGCCTTTGTCTAAAAGTCTTATTTTTCTTTATTGTTACTGCCTTGTATTTTATCTACTTCTTCTTTCAGAGATAATTTTACAAGTCATCCTATTTCACCACAAATTAATATCCTTTACTCATTGCACACCTTTGTTAAGAAAATTCATTTAGAAATTGTTTAAAATAGATACTCACTATTCCCAAATATGTCACTAAAATTCTTCTGGTACTCTGAACTTGCAACAACAGGGTTTATCCAGAGAAGTACAGAAAATATATGATCAGCTTCTAAAACTATATTTCATCTGATATTAAAGAACTGGAATGTTTTAGCCAAGAAAATACCATGTCTATACCTAATGGTTTATTGGAGATTTCATTGAAGTACTTGAAAATTTCCTAAGAAATAATGGTGCCTGTTATTCATGGTAGACATTAACAAGACACATGTTGAGTTTATAGTTAAAGACTGTATCATAATTGGATATAGATGCATATTAATAAAGCCCTGGTTTTGATATTATTTATCACAGTGTATTAATGGCATGCTGTGAGGAAAGCATGAACACCACTCTCTGTCCAGCAAAGTAATACCATGTTGCTGCAAGAAGTTTTGCTCTGTATGAGAAAGGACGTTCTAAAATGTTAGAGTGACCCAAACAACTCATAATGAAAGTGGCCACGTTCCCACCTTATAAAGTATTCGCTCCCACAGAGGTTTTACAAACTATCATTGATGAGTGAATTCAGTTGCACAGAAGGCTTCATTTTGTTTTGCTTCAGGATACCAGACAACCAAAACCTTCAAATAGTTGTACAAATATAAGGTTTTTTGTTGTTGTTGTTGTTGTTGTTGTTGTTTTTAAGTAGGAAAGGAAAGGACAAAGGAAGGAGCCCTAGGACAAAGCATTTGATGGTCCATGGGCTCATATATACAGTTTTGCCATTATGAGGTTAAACTAAAGAATGCTTATTTTCTTATGATAATTGAAGGGAGCCAGGCTTCTGCCTGCCACCCCTGCCTAAGGTAGGCAATAAGCAAGAGAGTTGTGAGTTTGATGTTAGCTTGACTACATAATAGTCATAAATAAATAAATAAATAAATAAACATAAATAAAAACAGAGGGGGAAATGTTCATTGAAGTAAACTTTTTTTGAAAAACTGCTTCATGATCAATAAAAAATTAATGTAACATGGGAATTAGATTTTTATAAATCAGTCAAATTAGAGAGAAGCTTTGCCAAATGATTCATAAACAGGCATAATATGTCTAAAATTTTCACACTAAAGCATAAACTACACACTTGCTGACAATTGAATTTAAGACAAAATATACTTCCATACTCAGAAAGAAAATTTGTTTTATGGCTTTTTCTTCCAATAGTATGATTGCCAGCAAATGCCACCACATCAAGAAGGGCTGATACATACCTTCTGTGACTTCCTGAGAAATTATAATTTTGATAGACTTGCCGAATTGCAGGTTTATTTATTTAATTTTTTTTTAGCAAAATTTCAGGAATTTGTGTTTTGTTAATCAAAGAAAAACTAACCAGGACTGCACATGAATGCTGGTCATGGTGATAGTACCATCAGTACCAGGGGGCCAAGGCACGAGAATGAAGAACTTGGTGTAATCCTTGGTGCATTGGCCAGGGGACAGCCTATCACTATATATGACAAGCCCCCCCACCCCCTCTAAACTCTAATCTGTCCCTATCACACATTTTGTTACTATTCTAAACAGCATTGCAATAATAAGCAACACAAAACCATCCTAGGATAGCTATCTCCATGGGCCTGATACACTATGAAATAAAAAAAATAACAATAAAATCTCAACTTGGTAGAGAAAGCTCTGATGGAAAGACAAGCTAAAGGTTCGAATAGACATTTTCGTAAGTTAACAGGTGTGTGGAATCTGTACAGTGGCATCAGACAAAAAACAGGGCACCGGTGACGTAATGTCTCGCCTGGTCAAGATGGCTGTTATCAAAACAAAGAAGATGTGCCCTCGAGGGTGTGGAGACTGCAACATTTGTATATTGTCTTTGGGGTTAAGAATGCTACCATTGCTAAGAAAACATAGCAGAGGTTCCTCTCAGGTCCAGCAGTCACAATAATGTGGCACTTACCCAAAAGGGTTGGAATCAGGGTCTCTCTCATACATACAATGGCAGCATGACTTTCCTTGCAGCTATTCATAAAGAAAGATGGATCAGGGGCATGCTGAAAAGCCCAGTGACCTGCTTTCTATAGCAGGAGCCACATGTTGGAAATAGAGAACTGATCCCCCTAGGCTGTCTCCTCTAATCTCCACAAAAAATAAAAGTAAATAAACAAAAGTAAGAAAAGGTGTAAAAAATATTAGTGTCTGCTAGTAAAAAATGGATATAGAAATATAATATGTGTGTAAATGCTATTCTACCTTAGAAAAGAAATTGGGATAAACAACAGTAAGGACCTTGAAAATATGCTGACTGAAATAAAGTGGTCAAAGAGGAACATGTGGCACTTTTGTGATGTATTAGTATCTAATATAGTTAAATATGTGCAAGGAAAGTTAACCAAGACTGTGAGGGAAATTAACTACTCAATGAGCACAGGGTTTCTGCTAAGTGAGAGCAAGAATCTCTAGCCTGGCATCCTATGATGTGGAGTTTCCACCCAACAAAATGTATTGTACACTTAAAATATTTAAGAGGGTAGCTCTCATGTCTGGCCACTGCAAAATAGCCTTTGAATAGAATAGGGTATCAGTTGAGAAGTATACAATATTCTCTGATTGAACTATGCCCAGAATATCTCATTGCCGTTTTGTAGAAGTTAAAGTTGCCTATGGCTATCTTCATTCATGTTCATGTTCACAGCAACCTCATCCTTTTGCTTCCAAATACTGCCTCAGGTTCCCAACAGTGGCAAGCTATATATTATTGGAAAGAATAATTTAGACAAACAAGTCTAATTAACTCATAGAAAAATTCTGTTTAAAAATGCCCATTGGGGTTGTGAAGATAGATGGCTCAGTCTGTAAGAATGCTTGCTAGCAGGAGGACCTGAATTCTTACTCCCACCACCCACTCGTAAAGCAAGGTGTGGCCACATGTGGCTCTGTAGAGGCACAAACTGGAAGGGTGCTAAGACTTGTGGGCTAGCTAGCAAATGTGATAATTGTGAGCCTCAGACTCAGTGAGACAACAATTCTAAGGAATGTAGGCATATAAATAGTATAGGACACCTGATCTCTTCCTCTGGCCTCCATGTTTAACTGCACAAAGCACAAATTGCTGTACATCACATACACAAGGTTGTTCACAGCAACACATTGCAAAGCAAAGCTGATTCATTAAAACACGTAATGCATCTGTATTCTTATTTGGGGACAAAAGTAGAAGCAAATTGGAAGCCAAAGAAGTAGTTCAGAGACACCCACATCTTATTTTGTGGGTTTATATAACTCTTCCTGGAAAACCCTCTCCAGTTTTTGATGTGGAATTAAAATAGATTTGAAAACCCTCAAACTGGGAAAGAACTCATTAACCTATACTACAGATTTCAGAGTCAAGGCAAGATAGTTCACTAACAATTTTAAAATAGAATAGAGGTCTGATTTTCATGATGCAATATTGAAAAAGTATAGTGTTTATATATAGCACAATAGCAGTGTACAAAAAGCATCCACGTTAATGGAAGATGAATGATAATGTAATTAGCCCAGGAAATATGTAATAAAAATGCACTCTGTTACATTGCACTACCATGTTCTAAATTAAACACAGTAGCTTGCCTAATTTTTGTTCATAAAAACAATAAAATGGAGGCTTGTAGTGTTGGCAAACCACACATTTCACTTCTATAAATACCAGTGTACTTTTTGTGCATTCCTAGGAAAATATTTACGCTCTTCTAAGACAAAGAGGTAGACTATATATTGATCTCTAACAAGGTCAATATTTTTTCTAGACTAATGTCCATTTGAAACTGAGATCTCTCTCTCCTTCCTCTCCTCCCTCTCTCTTTCCATTCATCCCTCCTTCCCCCTTCTCCTTCTCCCTGTCCCTCTGCCTGTCCCTCCCTCTCTATCTATCTGTCTGTCTCTGTCTTTCTGTCTCTGTCTCTGTCTCTGTCTCTGTCTCTGTCTCTGTCTCTGTCTCTCTCTCTCTCTCTCTCTCTCTGGGTCTGTTTCTGTGTTTAAGAGTATCTCAGTATATAGTTCGAGTTAACCTTGTACAAATTTTATAGGTAAGATTGACTTGGACTTGAACTTGTGATAATCTTCTTGCCTAAACTTGCATACTAAGATTTTAAGCATACATCGCCTGTCCTGACTCAATGTCAGTATTTGGCCTGTTATTTCACTGGTGTTGGAAAACTGGCCTGGAAGTGTATTATCTGCATCCACATAACCTTAAGTCATCCACATTACTAATTCATATTGAGTGCTTATGTTGAGACATGAGTGAAACCTTTGCCCTTTGTTGGCTCATCCTAGGTCCTGAACTCATTTGAAGTGTATTTGTTTGGATTACAGTTGGACTAAACCCACTCTTCAATCAATAAGGGAACTGTGCTCTTAAGATGTATTCTATTTAACATCGAAAGAAAATCACACAGCTTGACCCTTGTAGAGTGTTATGAAGAGCTGCAGTCAAGTGGAGACTTTTTCATTCCGTTTGAGTGTTTTGTTGCTATCTTGACCTTGAGCTGGGTACAATTGTGCATAGTGCATAGCATTCCTTTTGCTTTGCTGCTTCAATGTTAAGAGGCCTTATTAACACAGAGGCATAACAATTGATGGAGTCTGTAGCTAAACATTTAATTTTAACATTTATAGCAACTTAAAATAAGAAAGTAATAGGTTCCATTTATTGAGTATGTATTTTAACCAAACACTAGGCTCAAGTACTATCCAGAGCACTACATTTTTTTCTCTGAACTTACTGATATTGCAAATGATTATCCAGACAGTTGCTTCTATCAAGCTAGCCACTCTCTCTTGCAGACTTTGCATTGGCTCTGAGAAGTCACTGGAAATTTTAAATATATATTTCAAATACATACTGAGGTTTGCATTTCATAATTTAAGAGGCAAGGTTTTTCTCCTCAACTCAATGCTAAATGATATAACACTAGCAGTGTTAAGTGACCATGGTGAATTTGTACGATAAGCACAAGTAAAGGTCCCTTTCTTTCTTCACTTCAGAGAATATTTATCAGTGACTGATTGTATTCATGCATTGCACTATTCTTTTTCCAAGAATGAATATTGCCATTGGAAATATCTAACCTTGATCAATTACTGCTAATGAAGAGAAACTTAAAACTAGACATTGTCTTCAAGCACCTAAGTGGAAAGAATTGAGCCTCTTACATCACACACACGTCATGAAGCTAGCCATCCATACAGCATCAGTGATTTCAAGAAATAGGTAAGAGAGGAATCATCCTTAAGCATTTAGTCACTAACCAGGCAAGGTTGGATGTCAGTAAAGTATAGTTTATGGGCTAAATTTGCTCATTTCTGCACTAAATATTTGTGGAACTCAGCCACTTGTTTATGTGTTGATCACTTGCCTTCACACCTGTACAGAAGTGCAACACGAACTCTATGGCTAGCAGAGCAAAAATTATTTACTATTTGGTCCCTTACAAGTTTCCATAACTGATTAGAGTGGTGTGGGTGTGTCTGTTTAATGTATGCCACTTTGTTTTGGGTTCAGTTTACACAAAGATAGAAAGTTGGGCTGGAGCAATGACTGCACTTGTATACAGGCAGGAGGACCTTAGCTTAAATCCTCAGCACCAATCGAGTTATTTCCCTTTCTTACAATCCCAGCACAGTGGAGGTGAAGACAAGAAGATCAAGGAGTCTCTGTTTCACAGAAGCAAGTTACAGATTGGTAGAACCGGAAATCCAATGTCCTTTTATGGCCTCTGAATGTGCATATAGGTGCATACATCTGAACACATTGGCTCATGTGTTTCACATAAAAAAAAGTAGATGCAAATGAAAGGTAATTTACTTGAAATTCATGGCTATAAATATAGAAATGTAGATGCTTATCCAGAATACAGAGTATAGAGTATAGAATATAGAATAATATAGAATATAGAATATATAGAATATAGGATATAAAGTTCTATGCAACTTCATTTTATAGTGAATAATTTTATTCACTATGTTAAAAAGTATGTTTTCATTACACTATGTTATGATAAATACTCAAACTTCTTTACTTATTTTTTTATTCATTTATTTTTTTATTCAGCAAATGTTTATTGAAGGCTTACCTGAATCTTACCTCCTGGGCTCTAGAAGATGAGGATGCATCTATGAATCATTAATGGGACTTATATGTTATTGAAAAGGTATATAAGCATACACCTGTCAGATTATATTTGTATGCTAAAATATTAAGAAGCAATAATTCCCATAAAGAAAACTTAAAGCAAGAAAGATGTTGGAAAGTGAACAGAGCGATTCTCTAGATGCTCAGAGAATCCACTGCAAGCAGAGGACACTTGAACAGAGAAGGCAGAGTACAGTCCAGGGGAAGCATGTATTCCTGCAGAGGGCACAGCACAGACTTAACCCTATCCATTGAGCATGCGTTTATCCAGGGGAAGAGAGGAAGGTAAAGAATGAAAGAGGGGCAGACAAAGGAGGTAATGTTTAGAAGTGGGTAGGACAAGGTCATGTAGGGGTTCACAACGTAGCATTTGTTATGCTAGTCCAACAACACAGGAACCAACAGTGAGCTGTAAAGAGAAAACTGACACAGAGCGATTTGTATTGTAGATACCTCATAATCTTCTCTGCGATACACTAGAGTGGGCATAACAAAGTGAATAATTCCAGGTTCAGGTCAGTGCAGCAGTGTGGCAAGAGATGATCTGTGTTTGGAGGGTGCAGGGCAGGGGGTGGGTAAGGGTAACCAGGAACAAGGCAGTAAAAAGATTCATTTAAATTGAAAATGCTGCCTCTATTAAGTCCTCTTTATAATTTTAATCAAATGCTTATATCTCACTCCAGGAAGATGGAAACTTCATATATGCATTCAACAAACTGTTATTAGTCTTCAATAAGAGGACAGCTACTGATGTGTATTGAGATTAAAGGTGAAAAGAGACCCAGTTCCCTGACAAGTAATGGGATGAAATAGTTCCTCATCTGCCAGTTTCTTTGTAAATTAATGTAGCCTCTAGCTACTCTAACCTCAGCCTTGTCCTCTAAAATCTCTGCATATGGAGCATGTGTAGTGCCCTGGCTTCTCATTCAGGATGCCTGTGCTGGAGGCTGGCACCTCTACTCTCACCCGGACTCTAAGGATGGAAGACATGGATTAGAATAGAAGGCAGTCTACATGGAGCTTGCGCAGAGGACATTGTTGAACGTTCTGATCTTCTCTTTCACAACTTCAACTTATCATTGTTAACAGACGTGAGTAACCTTGCAGCCAGTGAGGATACAGAATTTCTTTCGTCCACGTTTTGGCTAGGGTGACCTCAACTTCCTCCTCCTACTTTCTTTAGGTTTTATGTTAAAACTCCAGCCAGCATTCCCTTCCATTGGAGGCCCTTGCTGTTTGTTGTTCTCCCTGTAAAGAAACACCTGCTCTGATGGCCACCACTCTCAGGGCCAGAGTTTGTACTGTGAATTTAAAATCTAGTTTCAACGTTGTGCTTCTTTCTTTGTTCTAAACAAAAAGAAAATTGTTAAACTGATATCTGACAAACATAGTCTGCAAATGTTGGTAGCTTTCTTTCTACATTAAGATGTTTACAGCCTGAATGAACATCTTTGCATTTCAGTAAAGTAATATTGCTATTCCCTGACAAATGGGTCCATCGTTGGCTTCAAAGCATCCTTGCAGCTCCAGCTAAAATCCATAACATGTAAAGGCAATGGGGTAAGCAAAGAGGTGTTAAGGCTTCCAGTAACAGTGCCATACTGATATTCCTGAGGTTGGAATATTGGTAATGCTGTGGGTCTCAAGATGAACAGAAAATACCTTCATGTGACTTTAAAACTGTTCAAAAATAATGACAATGAAATGACTATGAAAATTCTTGTTTTATATACATAATTTATAAATATCCATATATTCTTGGCCTTTTATTATTTTGAAAATGCCCAATATGTTTCTGACCCTGTGTTCCTTAGTGCTATAATGAATACATAATTTTATATAAGGACTAAGTAACCTTGCCAAGGTGTGGGTGAGTGGCACTGGGTGTCCTCTACCTCATAAGCCAGGCTCAGGACTGCCAGAGGAGCTCTGAAGGGTTAAAGTTTTGTCTGTGACACTGAAATTGAGGCCAGCTGTAGGTCATATCCACGTCCCAGTCACAGGAAAATGAACCTGTGAGACAGAACCTAATTATCTGCTAAACCAAAAGCCAGTCTCAGTTCAATAACTTACGACAGAGCCAGCAGCCAGATATAGTGTTACCATGGCAACTTTGGAAAAAGCTCCAGTGCTGTTGAGAATAAGGAGGAAGGGAAGGAGACTGTAACCCTAACTGTGCTGTAGCCATTTGATCTCAGACAAGGGAGTGTGTCTAGAAACACAGGTTACTCTGCACATGCCTCCCATTGTCTTCTCACTTTAATATCTGAAACAAGCATTGAAAAGAAAAAATACAATTACAAAATCCTGTGGGCCTAAAAATCAACCCCTTGTTCACAGATAATTGGAATTAATTTTAAAGAAGAACATGCAAGCTTCCATTCTCCCCTCCTCCATGTCCACCAGAAGTATGGATGGAATGGGACACAGCAGCGTTTTCACAAAGTTCCCAGTCTACCAAACTCAGTCTCAGTCGGTTTGCCTCTGCTTCCCCTAAGGGATGTTCTGAGAGAAAAAATTTCCGGAACTAAAGAAACAATGTTGGCTTTTCCAAAGTGTGTGAAAGTTAAGATAGAGAATAAGAGAGAATGAATTAATTAATTACTAAATTCTGTCTATAACTTGAGTGGAACAAGTTCCTGGTATATTGAGTTGGGAAGATCCAGCAATTAGAGGAATGTAAGAACTGGCATACTAATCATCTTCGTAGTTGTCTCTAGAATGGACAATGGATTTATGAATTCTTGAGTGAATGCTGGTTTTAAAAGGCACAGCATAGGCACTGTGCAGCTAGCAACTCAGTAAAAATGCTAGCTGTCCCCACCATTTGGACTAGTGGGATTCAGATGTGACCCCTTTATTTTTAAAATCATTCTTCATAAGACAAACCATGCTAAAACATGGCAGTTATAATTATTGGATTTCAGTCCAATTGACAATTATAATGTCATTAATGATATAAGACACAAATGACACAAAATATAGTCACTTAAGCCTGCTATCTAGTTTTAGTGCCAAGATTGAATTGTTTAGACAGCTGTGTATAAATACACATGTATAGCAGTATACTTATGTATAACTGATAAACACAGTAGGTTTGAAATAAAGGAAGAAATATGGATATAAATAATATCATTTTCATATTCATGAATAATTTTGTGGTAGTGCAAATGAAACAGAAGATAGAAAATAAGATTTTTCCAGCACAGAAGTAACTAAGAATGTAGCCTAAAACCTCTAATAAGGTAGACTCACATATGATATCTGTGTATTTTCTTTAAGAGATCACATCATTTAAACATACTTCACCTACCCCATCTTATTCTATATTGAATATATAATTATGTATTTGTAGAATCCTACAAGTTCAAATCCTTTAAATTACTGCAAATTAAAGGAGCCTAAGGGCTATAAAAGATGTGTTGGAAAGAAGCAGTGGACAGCAGCACAGAAAAAAAAGAACACATCTCAGCACAAGATGAGTTTTCTGATTAATCAGTAGGAAGTAGTTCCCTAGCCTATGTTTATAACCTTAACCTAAGCCCTTCTCAAGTAAATGGAAGCCAGAGAGAATATCCCTTCCTAAGACAGACGCTTCTGAGGCCTGGTTACCAAAACTCTTGCAACGATGCCAGCTAAGACAATGGAGTCAAATGCACTGCATGGGTCTTACTACTTCTAATGTAAGTTTTTCCCTTAATCTTTACATGTACATGAATTAATTAGGACAAGAAATAAAGCAGTTTCATCAGAAATTCATCTGCAAAAGTTATTGAAGCAAATGCTCTCCTGGTTTAGCTTTAGCCCACATGATTAGCTTACAAATTCAAGCTTTGGAAAGGACGGACACACTCACACACACATGCACACACGGAAACCAAAAAAACCTAAATTTCACTATTTTCTCTGTTCTATTTGAATTCCCAAGAAAGATAAAGAGGTACTAATAAAGAAACCATAGTTTTTCTCACAAACCTCTCAGGCAATGGTTTTGAAGAGCTTTCTTTCTGACTTTCTAAAGCAAGGTTTATTTAAACTTCTCAATACCACTTTCTTTGGCACCATAGTATTTCCTATGTATCTGTGAGTGTGTGTGTGTGTGTGTGTGTGTGTGTGTGTGTGTGTGTGTGTGCACATGTGTATCTGTGTGTTTTGAAAATATAACCCTAAAATCCATGAATGAGAATTGTGAGAGACAGATGCTCCTTGTAACACGAAGGCCTTGATATTTTCAATTAACATTAAACAAATACAATAAAATAAATTGTAACTGAGAATAATCTGTCAACATAAAATATTCTGCTTGCCATATGGAGGATATTCAATGTATTTGTTGGATGAGTGAAAAATATAAGGATCTGGATGTTAAAGACCAAGAGTATCTGTGTTCAAAGAAAAGCAGGGGAAATTAAGTACTGGATAGAAATTTAAAAACTGAAACCTAAAGTTTCTGATGCTATATCAAAAAACAAAGTCTCCAATTTTCACAGGTTGTTCTAGACTCACTGAGAAGTGAGAAACAAAGCAGCTAACGAGCAACACCGTCACTTTTGGGTGTATTATTTTTAGTAGACTTGCATAGTTCATAATATTCAAGAATGCGAAATATGCTTTCTATTTTCTTTCTATTCAGGCCTCATATGCCATGCCAAAGACTTGTGGTGGGGCTAGGAAGCAGGGGCAGAGAGGAGAGGTCCCAAGGTGCTATGGGGTGACATTAGTGACTATGAGTGATTCCAAGAGGAGGGATAAGGACACCAACACACTTACAAAACCATTGACCCAATATATGTCCTGTTTACAGGCTGTGGAGGGACAAAGAGCAGAGATGGAGAGAATGGCCAACTAATGAGTGGCCAATATTGAGACCCACACAATGGGCAAGAACCAATCCATGAAGCTTTAATGATACTCTGTCATGTTTCCTGCAGGAGCTTACTATAACCATCCTCTAAGAGGTTCAACCCAGCAACAGATAGAGAGACCCAAAGCCAAACATTAGATGGAGTTCTGGGAGGCTTGTGGAAGAGTTGGGGGAAGGACTGAGGGTCCCGAAGATGAAAGGAAAGACCTCCACAGAAGACCAACAGAGTCAACTAACCTAGACCCTTGGGGGTTCCCATAAACTGAACCACCAACCAAAGAGCGAGCATGGGCTGAAGCTAAGCCCTAGGGCCCACCCCTCAACTCCCACTCCATGCATAGGTAACATAAGTACATCTTGGTCTTTATGTCTACAACTGAAGTGGGGGCTGACCCTGAATTTGTTGCCTCCCTGTGGATGTTGTTCCCTTGCTGGGCCGCCTTGTCTGTCTTCAGCAGTTTGTGTAGGTGGCACACAGCATGGAGAAGAGGGTTTCCCTTTCTCAGAGGAGAAGGGGAAGGGGAAAAGCGGGCACGATCTGCATGAGAGGAAAGTGGGTTTAATATTGGGATGTCAAATGAACAAAAAATAAATGTATTAATTTAAAAGAGTCTGCATATGCTTTCTCTTCTCAATTTGCTTCTGATAATACCTATCTGGGTGTGGGCCCTGCTCTCGGAACATCTCTCAGCTTACTGCTGAGCTCGTATTACTGTTATTCCAGAGACAAGCTTGCTGATTAAACTATTTTCTTCCCTTGTGTTTTGAGTGCTCTAAAAATGCTAGAGACTCCCATCTAGGGTCAGGCATGTCATTGACACTTCTTGCTTATGTTAATGGATATTCATGGGGACGATTTATGGGTTGGACTGCTAGTGGGAGATTTGGGTATTTCAGTCTTTCTCTGGCTTTGCTTTTCTGCCAGTCAGGCATTCTGTCAGTGCATGCCAGTGGCTTCCCCAGGAAGGGAAGGTTATGACTCACTAGGTCTCTCCACCCATCTACTGGGCGCTGGTTGTCTGCCTGCCTCCCATAGAGGTGGTAACAGTGAGAGTGGAACAGGCCATGCACTTTGCAACATCCATTTTCCTCTCCTCCCCTTCTCTTTTCACTGCTCCAAGCCTACTATGTTTTATGGTGTTCTATTCGATGGGCAACTACCTTGAGATTATATCATATTTTTACCTTGTTTTACGATTAATTTCTGACATGTGTAATCTGAAACTGTCCTAATATAGCTGGTCATGTCCTTTAGAAGTTGAAAATAAAATTATTTCCCTCTCATCTAAGACAACAAGCTTGATTTGAGCTCATTTCATTTTCTGTACATTCAAGAAAATAATTTAATAGATTTAAATATTTTTGCTTACTTTCTTCTTGTTTTTGCCCATACACAAAAGAAATGAATGCCATTAGTTAACTTAGTAGAGTAAAACATTAGGCAAAGCACAATTTGGAGAGGAAATAATCTTGTCTAAGTCCCCAGCTTTCATGCAGAGTTTAACTTGGCTCTGTCAGTCCAGCTTCTTCAATTTTCCTGACTCCTCTTGTCTCATATTTGCATAGCCACTTTCTTCTTTAAAGCAATTATCATCGTCCCAGTTAATATCATAAAGGAATTACTACATATATTTACAGAATTGGGTAATGATCTTCAGAGTAGTGTTTACATTTGGTAAAAAGAAAACAGGTTAAAAATGTTGACATCTGTGATTCAACTGGTTACATATCTTTTTTTTTTACTATGTATATTTTATTAGATATTTTCTTTATTTACATTTCAAATATCTCCTTTCCTGGTTTCCCCTATGAAAACCCCTTATCCCATCCCCTTCCCCTGCTTCTACAAGGGTGTTCCCTTTGCTGCTTCCTTGTCCTGGCATTCCCTTACACTGGGGCATCAAGCCTTCACAGGACCAAGGGCTTCTCCTACCAGTGATGTCCAACAAGGCTATCCTCCGCTACATATGTGGCTGGAGCCATGGGTCCTTCCATGTGAACTCTTTCGTTGGTTGTTTAGTTCCTGGGAGCTCTGCGGAGTCTGGTTGGTTCATATTGTTGTTCTTCCTATGTGATTGCAAACCCCTTCAGCTCCTTCAATCCTTTCTCTAACTCCTCCATTGGGGACCCTGTGCTCAGTTCAATGGTTGGCTGAGTGCATCCACCTCTGTATTTGTCAGGCTCTGGCAGAGCCTCTCAGAAGACAGCTATATCAGTCTCCTGTCAGCAAGCACTTGTTGGCATCCACAATAGTGTCTGGGTTTGGTAACTGTATATGGGATGGATCCCCAGGTGGGGGAATCTCTGGATGGCCTGTTACGTATCTTACAGTAAAGTTTTAACACAATGGACACATGATAAAACAACACATGAATGAAATCATTTAGCATCTCAAAAAATGAGTTAAAGTTATAAAAGTTATGAGAAATTTGAATGTATATGTGTAATGAGACACAAGAACACGAGTAATACTATATGATAGTAAGATTTATTCATTGGGATATGAAGATTTTCTTTCCTATTTGTCTGATATTTTAATTGTACAGTTTTATAGAATGAGTAACTGCTATTGTGAAATAATATTGAATTTCATAAGCAAACTAGTTCATCTTTGACAATGTGATAAGATCATAAGTTGGCCTATGATGATTGGAGACTAGCCGAATTAATATTAGAGGAGCAGGTTTAACTTGATCTGTGATAATAACATCTTTCTAGTAACATGTGGAAAGACTCTGGTAATTTCCAGACATAGGTCACTAGAGTAGTTGCAGTTATTCATTTAGTAGATTTTATAACATGCATCTGTATGTTCTCTGTTCTAAATATTAGAATTTTCAAAATGGGAAGAAAGATGCATCTTCATAGAACTTTCGCTTTAACTGTGACATAGTCTCGGAGTTGAGGTCTTTAGCCATGCTGACAAGAAAACAAATGAATGTTGGATTGGAATGGTTTCCTCAACTTTGTAATCACTTCTAGAATTTGTTGTGCTACCTTGACATCTTTCTTTGGCGTCACGTGTACATCATATGTGAAAGACAGCTTTTGGTTCCCACAACAGACCTGTGAGATGGTTGATTTTTATAAAGAGAAAACAGCTTGTATTTACTCACTTTCACTAATCTATCTCACAATCAGCTAATCCTGTTAATTTTCTCCTTGTGGAAAGATAGTCTATTAGTATTTCATGGAGGTAAGTTGTTCATCTCATAACCAGAAAACAGGAGAGGAAGAAGAGGAAGTCTGGAGTAGCATTGTCCATTTCAAGGGCATTATTTCAGTTACTTTAAGATATTCTAGTAGGACTTACTTCTCAGTGACACCAAAGTAAACATCAAGTGTTAAATATAAAGGTTTTTGGTGGGCATTCTAGATCCAAGCTAGAGACCCATGCCTGATATTCCAGTTTTACGTACTGAAATGAGAAGTCACAAGTAACTGATGATGGTTGAAAAAGGACTATCGTGATTCTCATTCTTTTGCTGTTAATAAGCAAAACAACATCATCTCTATTTTGTTACAATTTGCATGTACATGCAATCTATTCTGTCTCTAAAGTCTCTCAGTTGTGTGTGCATGAGACCTCTCATATATATACATCTGGTTTCATATGATTGAAGTTAGTGGTTATAATTTTTTTGTGGGATCACTCAAAGCTTCAGAGGAAACTTTTACAGAGATATGAAAGTAGAAAAGCCAGGGGATATGCTGAGTTAGGGGGGATTTTATCTTTTGGTAGAATTGCAGTAATCCTCCTATAATTTATACATGGCTCATTCTCTCATTCCTGAATTGTTTGCCCCACCTGTGATTAGTTACAATGCTAGTTATTCATCTAGGAGATATTTTTTGTAACATGCACGTATTTATAACATGTTATGTTTTCTGTCCTAAATATAGTGCTAGAATTTACAGAATGGAAAGAAAGATGTGTCTTCATAGAACTTTCTCTTTAGCTCTAACATAATCTGAGTTGATGTCTATAGCTATACTGACTAAAGACAAATGAACTTTGGATTGCAAAGAACCATGCATCTAGTGTTAAGCCTTCATGGTTCCATACCTACCCATCATGTGCACAGCTTCTGTGACTATCGTAGCTCCTTTACAAGCTGATATTGGTTTGCCCTTAATCATACACTTTCAAGTTTTTCAACAATTACATCAATTTATCAACTAAATTCAATGAGAACTATAGCATAATCTATCTTATTTCTGGATATTTGAGTATGTTGCATATCCCTTCTAACACACTAGTCTTTCTATCCTTAGGAAATCAAGTAGATGCACTTTTGTAGGGAACTTTCCTTAGATATTATAGTAAATACCTTCTCTAGAATCCCAAAGCATTATATGGTCATGTGAATCTGTCCTATTCTGAAGACAATTATTTCTTGGCTTCTCTATTATTCTCAAAAGAATGCAGTGTTGTGTTTTAAAAAGGAAATTCTACTTTCATTTGGATTTCATACCTAGGTAGCAAGGAATTTGATTTTATATATCATTGTTCATGAATGGGTTGATAAGGAGATGGATGGATCAAATTTTTAAGGGCTGAAAGCTTCTTGTTTGTAATTGTATATAATTCTACATATCCATGGAACATTTAAACATGACTGTTTTAAAAATGAAGATTCATTTCCTCTTAAGAGTTTAATCTCAGATAAACATGAGGACTCACTTTGAAAATGAAAGAAAATGACTACTAAAAGTTTTAGTAACTAGGAAGAGAGGATTCTCAAACTTTCAATTAACACTTTTCTCAGGATATCCTGGCATTAAGTTTCCATCATTCAGCAAAGATCAAATTAAAATACCATGGAAGTATTTTCCCTTCTCTGGTTTTAAAGACCTCTAAGTGCAGATAATATGGAAAGCAAATCAGATATTTTAAGTACCCAGCATGCATGCCATAAACGTCCCAAAGGAAATTTTTTTTCATATTGTGAAGTTCAGAGTTTCTTCAATGTTCCTAGAGCTGATAGTTAAAATGCTGATGCAGTGTAATGCATGGAACTACCCAAAACAATCTTTTACTATTCATCAAAGGCTCTTCAACTTATAGTGTAATACTTAAAACCTTTACTAATGTGTAGACACACAAAAACAAAATATTCTTTTGTAAATTTTATACTTGAGATCTACTTTTATATCATTTATTATTACATATCCAAAATCTAAAAGGAATGTGATTTTCAAACCATGAAACATTTCACAATACCTTTCCAAAACTATAATGAAAAAAATGCTATCATTATTTTAAAATCATTAGTAAGTAAAATAAAAACTTCTTCATATTGACTTTTTAAATTATAAAGAAAAACAATAGATTTTTCTTAATTAATAATTAAGATTGAAGTAAGAACATTTCTTTTTAAACTAAAGAGATCATGAAATAAAATTTAAATAATATTTTGATGATCATGGAAATCTCATATAGGCTGAAGAAGTAATAAGAAAAGGCTTGGAATAGTAACCCAAGATTTGTGAAACAAAATTGATTTCCACTCAAACGGGGTCTTTTACTGTTCTTGAAAATGCCATGGTGTCAGCCTTGGCCATTAGGAGACTGTGATTTATAGCTGAGACAAAGTGTAGTACCAGCTGACTGTCTGGAACCACAACACAATGTCTGCAAAGGTGGCCAGGACAGCGCCAATTTCTTAACCAATCAGCGGGATGTAACTAAGACCTGAGCTTCCTCTCCCCCATCTTGATAAGGGAATGATAAAATATTATCTGGAAGGTTTACGTTGTAAGAGATAAACAGGCTTAGTGAAGGAAAGTAGATGTCAGATGTTGTCCTTCTATAAAATAAATTATAAGCATTATTTATGGGAATCTGTATTTCACCCTTTTAGAAACAAATATTAAAAACAGGAACATAAACAGATGTTCCAAATATGACAACTTATTTTAATATACTGGAAACCACAGCATAATTTTATAATTTGATTAATTAATAAGAAGTACTGTGAATGTTAAAATAAAATTTCAAACTCTCTAAATTATATTTGTAGCTTTGTTCAACTGCATTATAAAAATGTTTTCCATTAGAATCCTTATTCATAGAAAACTAGTCTTCTCAGAGAGAAAGATTTCTTAAGTAGTCATGATTGTCAGTTAAATTTTAAAAATTGCCCAGGTCATACCATGATAAACAACAGTGACCAGTAAGGCTGGCTCACTGCTGGACTAGAATAATTGCCAAAAGTTCAAGGCCAGTCTGGGCTACAGTGTTAAATCTGTCTTCTAACCACTTCCCAACAAGACTATGAAAATCTATCACCAGAATCATTTATTCATAGCTGTCTTATGTGTAAAATACAATATATACATTAACACTAAAGAAAAAAGATTTTGGTCAATTCCTAACCAAAAATAGGAGGATTCTAATGTTTAACCACAGAGATTTCTATAACTTTGGTGATAAATGTTCAAAGGTATTAACCAACTTGTAAAATTATATGATAACTATGATATACACATTAGACTACTTAATAAAACCACTATCCTTTCTTTAGCATACTTTTATTTCTAATAATCTTTAATTAGGAAATTTCAGATCCATAACTGACAAGACATGCTTGCTGTCCTGACAGAGTTCACAATCTAAATGATCATTAGAAATGCTAAGAAAATGTAGGTAATTTCCTTGATATTCAAGGTTGAGATCTGCTATGTGAGACAGTTCTCTATTGACATGATATACACAACACAGTTCTCAAGATATCAGTGCTTCCCATTTTGGTAAGCACTACCAAGTCCAACTAAGCATAGTTGACCTATAAATGTTGTAAGGACAACCAATTCAGAAACTGGTGATGACTGTTCAAGCTCTGTTCTGGTTTTGCCTGGTATTTCTTCTACAATGTATCATCATGAAGCATTTTCTTTTTTTGCAGAGACTGTTAGGTTATCCTTGGGCAGCAAAGGTTAACCTTTGCTGATTCACTGATGGTCAGGGGAGTGAAATGGGGCTTCTTTTTTACCTTCTGGACTGGAAAACAGTCTCTTTCTCTCTCTCTCTCTCTCTCTCTCTCTCTCTCTCTCTCTCTCTCTGTGCCTGTCTCACTCTGTTTCTCTGTCTCACTCTCTGTTTCTCTCTCTGTCTTACTTTCTCTGTTTCTGTCTCTCACTCCCTCACTCTGTCCCACCTCCTTCCCTCTTTCCCTCCCTTTCTCACTCCCTCTCTCTTCCTGTTTTTTATTTACTTCTGCAATATTAAGTTGTAAAGATGATGCAGTTGGTGAGCTTTGTCAGTCAATGACAAGTGCCCCTCTAAAATTGTAGACCTAGTAGAGAGAAATAGGAGCAGGGAGGGGAGAGCAGATACAAAGAGGGACTAAATACGGTGAAGAGAAGAACTAGTGAATAACAGTGCATACTGCACTGAGAATCTGTATTCAGGTACTTGTGAGTTCTGGAGTCTTTCTTTCCTACCTGCGATCTCTTCAGAAAAGCAGTAAGAGGAGGTTCCATGCTCTTCACACACATTAGTTCTCAATGAAATGCAATAATGCTGTCTGCTCCAGATGCAGTTAATCCTCAGAAAATGTTAATAAATTTCTGCTAGCAGTTTCATCCTTGAGTCACATTCCTACTGGCCTGAGTAAACTTTATATGTAGTTCTTTAAGACAGTATTGAGACGGATAAATTCATATTCTTGTAGAAGTGAGTCTTCCTTACAAACATCATGTCTGGTAGCCTGACAGACAAAGGACAAAGATTGTCTTCACAGAGTAACCATGACATAAGGCGAGGATCATGTTTTTAATCTTGTAAGAAAAAGACATGGTCCTTTTTTTAAAAAAAAAAAGAAATCAGCAATTTGTTTTTTTCAGAATTAATTGGTTACATTGTTTTAAAATATATTAAATCATAAAGTTGGGTGCTAGAAATCATATAAAAGTTGAATACTTTTCTTTTGAAATACTAGTATTCTTTTGAATACTAGACAATTATGTCTAATTGCCATAAAAATAAAATTATCTGGGTGCCATCCACATAAGTTGTTATTTTTATGCCTAAAAATAGGTGTAATAGGTGGGTTTCATTAGAGTGGTCCTGTGGAAACAGAACTTGGTTTTTGTATTATAAGATACAATTTCTTTGAGATTCTATTAATCATTTCCTTTTTAATTAAAAAAAGTCACCACCAAAAAAATGAGAGTACAAAATTCATTCTTCTAGAAAGAACCTTAAAAGTTGACATTTCTTTGAACAATTGTCCCAGAAATCCTTTTTAAAGTACATTTTCATTTTCTGGCATGGCTTGAATTGAATTCTGAACTTTGTGTGCCTGTCCTCTAAGCCCCTCTGATGAATTAAACAGGCTTCTCTATATATTTAGTACATTCAGGAATTCTTTGTCACAGAGCCTGCTCAGCTTCATTATTAGAGAGCTGTCTGGGAAGTCTAGCAGCCAGTTTGTTTTCTGCCATTAATAAAGAGTCTACTCCCCCACCCCAACTTCTTTGAAGAAGTTGAAAGAGATCCATGTTGGGTACAGGGGCACCAGGAAGAGAGAGAAATGGAGGGAACTGACTGTTATAATCCCTCAAGACCAACGATAAAAAATATATTGTCTAATGTAGAAATTTTCCTCCAAATTACAAATGCATAGGCTGGTTTTAGTATGATACACAACAAAGTGAGAGTAGCAAAGATTGCCTCCCCAGCTAAGATTTAGAGGTCTACTATGAGAAAGACATTGTATCAAAAATTATACAAAATCAAGGGCTTCGCTTGGATAATGTTTCAATTCAACATTGCTCTATCTAACCTCTCATTGAGGTAGGAAAACAATCATAATGTAAATATGTAGACTCTTATATTTCCTTTTGTGTTTACAAAATATTCAGAAGATTTCAAGAATGACTTGCCAAATTGGACCTAGAGTAAACAAAATAACCAATTTAGAAACAAGAAAAAAATAATTCCACAGAAAATTCACTTGCTCACAATTTGTCAGATACCAGTCAACAATGAGGGAGTAAAAGGAAAGAGAAAGATTGCTAAAAAACTGCTTCTACAAAAGCTCCTTAAACATAATTAAACCAAATGAGGACCCAAGGATAACAGTTCTTGCTTACTTGGCCAAACATATGTTATCCATGATTGGTGTTGTTCTTATTTGGTTAGTAATTAAATATTAAGGGAACAAACTTAAATCACATTAGTAATATTATCAGTTGGGCAGATTTCCCAACTTATCAGAATTATTCATTTTGAGGTTTTCATAAAATATTCATGAATTAGTTGATTGATAAGGAAACAATTTAATCTTAAATTAATCTCAATTACCGTCAATCTTCACCTACTTTCAAACTTTCCACAGGTATAATATCATATTCAACTTAACATGTAATATGTCTAATGTGAACCGACATGGGAAAAATGTTACTCGATGAAAACTGAAGTTAACTTAGTAATAATTCAGTATGGGTGACATCAGGAAGCTGCCTCAGTGTGCATAGTGTTTTCACTAAATATTTTCCGGAAATGAACAGAAATACACAGACATACAGACTTGTAGACAGACACATACAAACATACACATGCACACATACACACACACACACACACACACACACACACACTAATGTGTATTTGATCATTGATGGATAAGGAAACTAAACATGGAACTAACACATAGGTTAAAAAATAGCAACTGAATTTCAGCATACTAATTATGTATTTGCAGAGCTACAGGGAAAAACTTTATTTTCAAATGTTTACAAACTCTCAGGATTTTTTTTAAAACTCAGCTATATTTGGAACCTTGTTTTCTTTTTTCAAATGCATCACTTAGGGATCAGTGGGATTTGAGTACTGAATTAAAAGTCTACTAACAAATTAGACAAAAGAATCCACACATGAAAACTGTGCCTTCATTTGCTGCCTATGGACAAGAAGGCTGTATTGCACGTGCAAATGGCAAGGAAACTTGGACTTCAGCTTCCCCTTTGTTGCTTTACTATAAATTCATTCAAACATGACAGCTTGCAAGGTCATTTACATATTTAAAATATATTAGTTCAAGGTTAGGCACGTCTACCAGCATGCCATTTTGAAAGTAAGCCCCACCTTTCCTAATTTCATTAATAATTAATTTGTACTATAACTCCCCTGAGATACTTCTTCCTCCTTGGGATATTATTAAATGACTTAAGAATGTCTCTATGCTTCTGTTGTGTCAGTGGAAGACTGAAATGTTTAGGAATTTTAAACTGAGAATGATATTGATTTCATGAATCCTAAAAGAAAATATAATCATATTAAGATCTGGCAAAATTCCAAATGGCCTCCTTGATGGATTCTAAAATGCTTTAAACATTGTCATGTACAAAAAAAAAAAAATCCATGTTTCCTTTGAAAAAGATCTAAAGCTAAAAACACAGGTATCACAATATTGTCAGAGGCAAACAGAGACAAAGGGAAACTACCATTTCATTAGTCTGCAGTAAATGGTTAAGTTGAGTAATGATTTTTATTTCTATAAACAACTTGGAGTTGACAGTAATTTAGCAAACAATATAAGAAAGGGAGAGAAACAAGCAGGAATTAGTTTATATATTTGGATCAGTGACTTGCTACTTCAAAATTAAAATGTACAAATAAACTGGTGTCAGAGAAGAGGTGATCCCTCATTTCCAATACACTGAGCAAGCTCACATGGGCTGCAGACAGCTCTTAATGTATGCGTCTGGCTCAGGCTGCTCTCCCAATGCAGAAGCCATCAGATTGTTAATATCACTGCTTTTTGTATGCAAACCGCATCATCTTCTCACTCTTTGTTGTTTATCTTTTCATTTATTTTAAGCTTAGAATGATGTGGTTTTCCAAGTCACATTATGAATCCACAGAACTGCATTATCTGGTGACAAGTGAGAGAGAAATGTAGAGAGAGTCACATCCATCCACATACAGCATAAAGTACGTTTATAGAAACAAAGTCTGATGTACACTCACACACACATGCGCACACATACACACACACACCTTTATGGAGTAAGACAGAAGCTTTGTGAGTAGTATTCTCACACAATACATACTTGGCACAGAGAATGTTCAGTGTTGCAAGATACATGATATATATGGTATATATATCATGTATGATGTTCAGGACACCTGAAATTTATTTTTCTCCTACAAATTAAAGTATACTATTATAGTATAGTTCATTATCACAGAGTGAACACAAAATCTTTACATTTAAATTTTCTGCTATCATTATAGCTGTAGACTATTATTCCCTACTTCCTTATGGATTTCAACTGCTGAAGCATCACATGCATATCGTTTATGATTATCATAAACAGGTGTCAGTAGACGCACTCCTCTATATGGTGCTTTGTTCAACTGAACAGTTCTGATCAGCTGGGTAAAGCTTCTATTAAATAAAATAAGTTTTTGTGATGCTCACAGACACACATACATAGAGTTCTTTGTGATGAAAAAGTTCCGACTTTTAAAAAAATAATCAGTTCCAACGAGAATGAAGCTAAAAGAAGCAAAAGATAAATAGTAGTAAAAATAAGAAGAAAAACCTCTACTATTTATATTTACTCCTTTCACATAGAGTCAAAAAACATATTTATACTGTTTATATACACACTTAGATTTGAAAGCTTCTAGATAAATGGCAGAGGTGAGGCCAGGAAAGAACGTAAAAAGATACAACATTAACATACACTTAAACATAGTCTGTGTTTATGATAATCTTATATTATTTTTAGGAAACAATAAAGATGCTTTTTATTTTTTGATATTTCAAGTAGTAAGTAATAATAACAACATCAACAAAAACAGAACAAAGACTCCACATGATATCCTAAAATAGATTAATAGATTTATTTAATAACAGAGAAAACAATTTATGGTGAAGCATTAGAGTGAAAACACCAAAGTCACTCTTGTCTGTATTATGAAAAGCCATCTCCCTTTAAGCCCTAATTTCTGTAATGTTACTGTAAATTTAGAATAGATTTATTGATTATAGATAAAAAACACACATTTGATGTGTCATTGATTAATGCATAATCAAATAATTCACACAGGCTATGATTGGAATATTTACTTCTGGTAATGAAAATTCTGATCAAAGCCTGAATCTCAGATGTATTTTACATGTGAACTAGAGCATCTGACTTCATAGGCGTTCTCTAATGCTTTTTAACACACACAAAGTGAAACGTAGAAATTCAAAAGCACTGTATTTTCCCTAAATATAGACTTTGTGAATCTCAGAATAAGGGAATTGTTTATACATATATGCCATTGTGTGTGGGAAAAGACTAAGGAAACACTGGCTAAAATTATCATGTGTAAAATAATATTCTCTCATATTAGTATCAACAAGAATAGGATTAATAAGAAAACTGTAAATCGTTTCTTTTTCAGGCCTTGAGTATTATTAGAATCTTATATGTTGCATTCTAAGCCACAGTTCTATGGAAGCATGCATGATTTATTGAAATAACTAATGTATATAATTCTATGCATACAAAAACTTATGAATACAAACAACTCTTACAATGAAGAACATTTCCTCTTCTAATTCACCTTAAAACACACCCAAAGCAATGTTTTAAAAAAAAAAACCTTGTGTTTTAATTTTGCTTCTTATCCATATCTCTTACAACACCTTTAAACGATAATCGTAGTAAATACAAACACTATTTTAGTACTACTGTGCTTTATCTTTAGTGTACAGTTTCTGAAAATTGTATTTTGGGGGTGGGTCATGGTGAAACCCTTGCTGATTTTTTAATCATTGTTCTTTGCTCCTATGCAGAATCTATGTCTGTTCTTTTGTTCTGATGGTTTATGCCGAGAATCAATAAGGTCCAAAGCTGCTGGTACCCCTCCGCCTAGGTCCCAAGAGCCTGACTTGTGATGTTACTAAAATACCTCACAAGTTAGGGTCTCAGGGACTAGGAAAAGTCTGGTTTGATGCAGGAGATTTCTTCTTCCAGTGAAAAGGACAGCTTAGGAATTAGAGTTGGGTTCAGTCTTATTTTTTTTTCTTTTATCTTCTAAATACAAATTGAAACACACAAGTAGAGACATAAGCAACAACTGAAAGTCAAGATGAGCTGAATAACCAGGATGAGCACCTATAGATCAGAACTTGCAGTAATGCGGGATGTGGAAAACAAAGCAGACAATGACAGTTAAGAATCACCCCGTTCTGTCCAGAGAAGGAGACAAAAACGGGTTAAAATCTGCTGCTCGAAGATTTCTACAGCAACACCCACTTCTATTACATTAAAGAAGGATTATATGCCAGTTAATGGGACCCTAATTGATATTTTGCCTCTATTGAAGTTTTATATATCACAACTGTTACAGTGGGCCCAGAATATACAACACTTAAAAATCTCATTTAAATGTACACCATCACAGTTAAGATTTAAACAAAAACTTTGAATATGTCATAATTTAATACCTATTAATGTTGATTTTTCTCTTTAAATATGCCAACTATCCAGACAGCAAATATTTTCATGCACGCTCCATAGTTATTTGAGCAAGACTACCTAACAAGCACGTAACTTAAAATCCTGGCAACATAGTAAGAAAAAAAAAAGATTCTTTACTTTGAATGATTACGTTTTAAAGTTCACTACTTTGAAAATACACAATCTCAATCCTGAATATTCATCAAATTCTCTCCCATCTTTTAGCCTTGTTGTGGTTCAAGAGCAGAATCTGTACTTTAGGAATGATCTAAGGTTTAGTAGCGCAGAATGGAGGGCAAAACAATCACACTTAGCATAACATAAAACTCCTGGCCACTGAAGTGGAATCTGGTTCTTCAGAAGTGGTTGATCTTAAAAGGGAAAAGAGGGGGTTAGAAAAGGGAAGAGAGAAAGAGGGAGGGAGGGAGAGAGAGAGAGAGAGAGAGAGAGAGAGAGAGAGAGAGAGAGAGAGAGAGAGAGAGAGAGAGAGAGAGAGGGAGAGGGAGAGAGAGAAATGGAACGATTTAGAGTGTTTTCCTCTATGCAGGTGAATCATCCATTTCCAGGCAAGCTGCAAGGAAAGCTAGGCTGAACAAAATATTTGCTAAGTGTTCCCATCCCCCACCCTAGTACCACACCCCTTTCTAACCACCCACCCCCATTCACCCCTACCCAGCCAGATCTTTACTTTGCCTTGTAAGACTTAAACATTATGTTCCGTGATGTAATGCATCATTATATAAGATCTCTTTCTGTTTATCATTTGATTTCCCATACTGAATCACTTATGGCCCCAAATAAATAGTTTAAAAAAAATTCAAAAGAAACAACCAAAAAGCAGCATTCACAAAAAGCAAAAAGGAAAAAATAAAATAAAATAAAACAAAACAAAACAGTACTTAGATAAAAGTCCATGCTTTTTCCTTAAAACTGAATATGGCTTTACAATCTTTGACCATAGCATTCAACCAATTATTAGAATGAAAAATCTCACCCCTCCATAAATATGACATTAACATAATTATACCACCCCCATCACGGAGACCCATCCTCCTTAGGGAATACATCTGATGCTCCAAAGATGGAAATCAGTCAGATTTTAGTTGCTCTCCAACGTACCTTTGCTTCTCACTGACTGACTGGCTTTTACCCTCCACGCACTCACACGCCACCCCCTCCCCTCGGCTAGACACGGATGCCCGAGCGAGCACGCGCGCGCGCACAGGCACACAGACACACGGAGAGCCCGGCTAGCATCTGATGCTGACTCAGAGCGCTTCTGTGTGCAAAGGGTGGCGGCGGCTGGTATTTTCACTGCGCTCATCATTAACATTAACGCACAGTCTGGCATCCACCCTTTCCCAGTCCTGCTGGACTGCGGCATTTGCATGACGCTGTCACTCTAGCCTCTGCAGGTCAGATGATGGAAGGAAAGAGAGAGAAAGAGAGAGGGAGAGAGCGAAGGAAAAAAAAAAGCCTCGAGTCTCTCCTAAGAAATGCCTTCGTTTCGTCCTTATTTTTCCACCTTTCTACTTCCTCTGTTGGCTGTATCTCAGCTGTTTGACATCTTCCCGGAAGAAAATGCCTTGTGCTTCAATGAGCCAGTCGCCAGTTAGTCCTCCCCTCCCTTCCCTCCAGTCCCCACCCTTTTCCCTGCTAATCAATAAGATAGATCTGCAAGAGCAGTGTGGAAACAGACTCAGGCACGGTCTCACCCGGGTCCCCACCTAAGGAAGCAGCCAGGCCCGCTCACACACACACACACACACACACACACACACACACACGTGTGACACAGAAAAAAAAATAATACCAGCAGTTTCTTAGCAGCCTTAGAGTTTATTCTGCGGTTTCATTTTCTTCCCCCCCTTTGACTGAAGAAAGAGCAAAAGAGAGTTTTTATGTGAAGACCCCACCCAGCACCATACACCCATACACATATATCCATAGGGCTGGGTGTGTAGGGATCAATCCTTTCTAGTCAAAAAATAAATAAAAAATAAATAAATAAAAATTTTAAAAGCTGGTATTTTAATCGAAGTTATAGCTTTGTGTTTTTATTAGCCATGCTCTCATTTCGTAGGAATTAAAAGACAAGACTTGCCAAAATCTGATTCATCAATGTGATTTAAAGTGTGTTGACATGCTAACTTGGTGGAATGAGATCGACTAGCTGGATATTAGTATATTTTAATTTTGAAGACTTTTAAAAATAATAATAAATGACTGTTAGTGAATATGTACGTTGTAGAAGTGTTCTGGTGCCGCAGATTAATGATTGGATATGTAGATCTAAATAAAATGTGGATCCTTGTATATCTGTACACTATTACTAAAAGAGCTAAAACATTTGGCCATAATTGTGCTGGCGTTTCACAACATACAAGACACCAGTTTCTTTGTTCTTCAGTCGCTCCCTGTGATGTCAGTGTGGTAACTTCCCTTTCTACACTAGCAGTATTTCTGAATTACTTGCCGGGCAGAACTAGCTATTGGTGACTCTTCAGAATACAAAAAAGGCATACAAAAGAGGAGCAAGTATCACCATCCTCCAGCCAATGCTGGCGGATGCTGCAGATATGTCAGTTTACTCTCACAGACAATCCCAGCATGCAATGCAGCACGCAGGACCAACGAAAGTAGCAGTTTGGCAACAGATCTGTGGGCAACAAATGCGAAGAACAACCAACCATTTGCTGAGGTTCCAAAGAAAACATCACACGATCCATAAAGAGATGCAAGTAGAAATCAGCTCTTTACAGGCTTCAGATTTGAAAGAAACGAGGAAAAGGAAGCGGGTGGGGTGAGGTGGGCTGGGCTGGGGGTGGGGGACAGCAAATCTCAAGCACAAAGACCAGTGAAAAAGAAAAGAAAACAAAACAAAACAAAAAAACCGAGAAGACATGTCCACAAGAAGGAAATAGGATGTTGAGTGCGTACTCTCAGAAAAAAGAAAAATGGCAGGAAGGAAAATGATGAGAGAGGAAGGAGGAAAAAGAGATGAAACAGAGACCCAGAGAAAGAAAGATGGGAAGGAATGAGCCACCATGCCGTTGATTGCCACAGAGAATATGAAGTACAATTTCTAAATCTGGAGATTGCAAATGCCTCGAGTCCAGAATCGTAGGAAAAGTTGAAATAAAGACAACCACCCACCCACAGGTTAGCTTAGCACACGTTATTTGCCAGTGGCAGCAAGAAGTCTGTAGAATTCGTCCTATCTTACTCGCTTAGCTCGTTGCCTCTTTCTCTTTGATCATACTTTATTTTGATTTTTTAACTCTCCTGCACCTGTGAATTCTTTAGGCTGCCTTTGTTCCCCCAAATAGTTACCTACAATGCTCTTGTTAAATTAGTGTCCTGACTTTGCTATAGCTATCAGATCTAATAGGTGTACTATTTTAATAATTGAATATGTGCTTACAGCAACTGGCCGCTGATACTCAGCTCTGTAGACCTTGTGCATGAGCGCCTCACTTGTAGCTCTTGGGACAAGATGCAATGAAGGCACCTTCAACTTTTCCCCTTAATCTATGGTATTTTCTTTCTTTACATCCAGACAAGCAGACATGGCTTGTCTCCACAGAAAGCACAAAATAGATTAACTGAGGAGTTTAGAAAATCAAAGCAGAAAGTATTGGAAGGAAAATAATTATTACTGAACGACTATGGGTTAGAATATTTATATTCAGACATGAGTTAGCCAGTTCCAAGTGGCCCTAAGAACTTCTCATAGGGCCAATAGGAAAGCAGATTTGGTTACATCAACATTTACTTGAAAGGAAATGTTGAAATCAAACAGTGTGGCCACCACTGGCCTAGATGCAAGCTTGAGATCTTGCTACCTTTCAGCTTCTAATCAACTAACGCTAAGCAAGCTTTTCCTTATATAAGGATTTATGTGCTGACCACAGGAAAAATATTTACAAAGAAAAACTTTGACCTCACTTCTCCATTTAATTTGAAAGATGCAGCTCATGTACAATCATGCAACATCAATTATTTTCAAATATTATTGGAGATTTATTTCCTAACTTTTTCAAAAGTCAAAATTGCTCTGATTCTACGGTAAATTATTTGTCAAATTAAAGGAAATAATGCTTTGAAATAATATTCTTTCTTACAGGGTAAGAATGTCTTATTAATTCTAAAGAGTATATAAAATTAGTATAATTGGGAGAATCATTAGTTTAATGTATGATGCTTGTAATAAGGAAGACAGATGACATAAAATGATGCATAGTTTATATTTTGACTTAAAATTCATGGAAGTATAGACACAGTTTATTATTCACCTGCTGAATGTTTTTGTGCCATATTTAACTTGTATTCTGCAATCAGCTACAACCAGGAATCTGTAATATAAGTTAAAATTAGACAAAAGTCAAAATTCATTGCCTCTGTCCCCCTGTCTGTATCTCATAGTGTGTATGGCTGGGAATCTACTATTTTGGATAATGTGAATTTGAAATATTTTCCAGCATTGTAAAGAGCGCATTATACAGTTCTGACTTAATCCATCCCTCTGAAAAGGTTTATAGAGTAATTTGTCATTGGATCTCAGTGTTTTCCTTCTCCTTTTAAGAGACATAAACTGTATCGATTTCCTTAGGGATCTAAAATTAAAAGTATTTCTTTTTGATGGAAGAACTTTTATTTCTTATTTTGGCTAAAGTGGTTTGATTTACTAATAGCTTTTAAAAATGTAAGCTGACTTACGGGGGAAGCTTTTCACAAAACTAAGCTCCTCCCCACCCCCAAATAAAACAATGATTTAACACAATCGGAAGACTCAACAGCCTGTTCACTCTCTGGGCTCTGAGGACGTCGCCCATGCTTATTTGTGTAACCTTTACAGCATGGAGAGCCATGTTCTTTCTAGTGCCAACCAACACATAGCAGAGTTCTGCTTTCCAGAAGGCGAGGATGGACTAGTAGTGAGAGAGGCAAAAATACAGAGAGGGAGGTTTTTTCCTCCCATTTTTACACATTAGAAAGGAATAGCAGAAACTGAAATAAAAGAAACAGGTCTCTCTCTCTCCCTCTCTTTTTTTTTTTCAGAGAAAATAACAAATAAGCAAATGATAAAGAGATAAGAATCAAATGCCGGTGAATTGGTGTTGGTCCAGTTAGGAATTTTCTATGAACTAAAACACCCAGTCTTCTTGTTTGTCTAAGTAAGATACATCTGAGTAAGAATTAGATCCCAAATCAGATTTCAAGGGAAGTTAAAATATACTAAAATAAAAGTCTATATTAAAATCATTATAATGAAGAATAATGTTTGCTTTTAACCAAAGGAAAAATACATGACTCACTTTTCTTTAATAAGTTGCTGTTTTGGGGGGAGAATGGCTCTGTTTAAATCAGACACCCAATAAGTGGGATGCCAAATGTTGGTCTGTCAATCAGGTAAGTCTCTCTCTCCTGCTATATAACTGCAAAGTATCATATACCTCTTTTATTAATTAATTTAAAATGACCTGACTCTAACTCACTGTGGTAATCTTTTCTATGTTTCCACATCCACTTTTCCTTTCTCTTTTCAGCTCTTTTAGAAATTCGGAACCTATTTTTGGATCCAATCTTCATCAGTATCCATGGGAGGACTGCATTCAGAGTCACACCAATGAGGCTAGCACACTGAGCCAGGGCATGGCAAGGCAGTAACATGAACTTGAAGGAGGTTTTAAGGCCAAAGTGCTTTTTGTCTTAGTGCATTCCCTGGAGCAAGCAGCTCTTGGGTCTGAAGGTGGCAATCCCTCTTTCAGTTCAAAAGGCAACTTGTAGTATGGTGAGGTGACTGGGAGGACAAGGCAGCAGGCTACATCAAGTTATGCTCAGACATAGAAGAGTGCATTTGAGTAGTTATCAGGATTATACACAGCAACAGCAAACATGGATCCTAGCTTTTAAAGAAAAGATATAAACAGAAAGAAAAAATGATAGCAAATAGCTTTGCAATGATACTGTTGCATTGAGAGTTGGAATGTTAAGGCACAGGATCTATAACATTCAAGAGTAATTATAATCACTTATCTTTTAACTAATTCTACTATAGGAAAGACTGGCTTTCTGTCTGGAAGCACCTTTGCCGTGACCAAACATAGGGATAGGGGTGGTGTGTTATTTAAAGAATGTCTCTAATTCCTGGAGAACCAAGATGCAGTGCCAGCTCAGGAGCTAATAATGTTCATTGTCTTAGAAAAATCATGGAGCTTGAGAATTTCAAATTTCCTAATCTTGAAAATTAGGAAGGAGAACCAGATTACCACCAAGGCCTAACTATGCTGAAAATAACTGTGCAATGGGGTGGAAACCAAACCGAGATCTGTGCTGGTCAACGCAATCTAATATTGTTTTGTATGCTTCTGTGCCTACACCATTTCAGTGTCATGATGGTTTTCTGTTGCTCTTGTGACAAGAACGCTAGAGAGATCTTCTTTTGAAGTCCTTCACAGCTGACCTGAGGACATAACCCCAAAGCTGTATTATGGCATCAGCTTCAGAAGATGGCAACAGCAAACTCTGTACTAAAACTCTTGCATGCGCTACCTGTCCACATTGTTTGAAACAGTATCTAAGATATGATCGTTTAGATTTATAACTGGAGAGGTATTGCTTTTTAATACGGAAGTAACTGTAAGTGGTATCACAGTACATATGTAGAAGAGTATAACTGGAAAAAGTTCCAATAAGCTTATCTTTAGTGACTCCTATGTGCCCTTTTTATTACATGTAAGTACACTGGAGCTGCCTTCAGATATCCCAGAAGGGGCATCAGATCTCTTAACCACTGAGCCGTTTCTCCAGCCCCCCATGTGCTCTTTTAAACTTAGAATTATCTTTCCATTTCTCTATGCTTAATGATAGATTTTTTTTCTCATCAATAAACTTCTAGATGTATAGCTAACTGGAAGCAAGTTCAAGTCTACCTTCATACTCTATTACATTTTTCCCTTTGGATTGAAGAAGCTTGCTTTTCACAAGAACAGTGGAAAAAAAAAACGATTCATGGCAGTCTGGGCATCATTTAAATATGTGTGAGCAGGGAAGGGTCAAGTGTGGCTGCGATCTTAGCACTCATCCCATCGTTCCCAATCAGCTGTATTGATTTTGTTAAGGGTTAGCAGGGCATACCTTCATTGATCAAGGAAAGAACCTGACACAGCGAAGTGTCTGCTGTTTCAAGATAAATCAATCCTACCTTTGTCTCCTTCTCTTGACTACATTATGGATTCTTATTCTAAGTTTTCAAATTTTGTCTCTGTCTTTCTGTCATACAAACACAGTGGGGCATGAAGATAAAAGAAAAATGGAACAAGTGTTATCTATTATGTATTTTCAAGAAAATTATGATGTGTTTCTATGTCTTCACCATATACAAGTGCTATGAACTCTATGTGACTTTTGATCAGGAACTTGGACTCATTTTCAAGTTCATTGAAAAGCTTAGCCCTTCCTCAAGATTTTATAAAGAACTTCACACACACACACACACACACACACACACACACACACACACACACACAGGGACACGGACACGGACACGGACACACACATACACATGCACGCACGCACAAACATATACACACACATGCACAAGCACACATACACATGCACACACCATAAACACACACATACACACACACGCACACATGCACACACACAGACACACATACACACACACACGCACGCACACATACACACACACATACACATACACACACACATACACATACACACACACGCACACATACACACACATATACACGTACACACGCACACATACACATGCAAACATGCACACACACACACACACATACACACACACATGCACACATACAAACACACACACATGCACACGCCATACACACATGCACACGTCACACACACATACACACACATACACACACACACACACATACACA
>NW_022196894.1:74748774-74818304 GCF_008632895.1 Mastomys coucha | reverse complement strand
ACACACACACACACACACACACACATACACACACACACACACTGACTGAGTTGAAAAGATGGCCCGAAGAATAAAGGTACTTGTCACCAACCAGGATGACTTGAGTTTTATTCTTGGGATCCACAGGGCTGAAGGAGAACTACTTCCTTAACTTGTCCTCAAATCACCACATGTATACAGTGACATGTCTATATACTCCACCACACACACAGAGGCATAAAATGAATATAATAAAATTATTTTTAAGAATATTGGATTAATTGTATAAGTCAGTGCCATCTAGAAGCTAAAAATAAAAATGTCACTGTGGTTTTTCTCCATATACCTGACTAAGTTATAAACAAGTCACCAGTTCTTACGGGTTGTTTTTTAACTTAAATAGATTGACTCAACTTAAACTACATTGGAAGAAACTCTACAAGCTAACTTCTGCTCATGTAGATTAGATGCTTCAGGAAGGTATATTTACAAGAGTTATCTGCATTTTGCTTTTTGGCAAACCTAAATTTTAAGCCAGGTGTGGTGTAGCCCAGGCCTATTATCTCAACTACTTTGTAGGCTGAGCAGACATTTAAAAGGTCAGCTTGAGCTACAGAGTGAATTCTGGGCCAACCTAAGCAAGTTAGCAAGACCCTGTGTTAAAAGAAGTAAAGAAAAAGAATTGAGGAACTCGTTCAATTTGCCAATATGTCCCTGTAGACACTGTAATCTTTCCTGAGAGGACAAACAGTATTCACAAATTCAAAACTCTCATAGAAATACTTGATTATACTTTCTTAGAAGTGATTTCTTCCTTTCTTCTTTCTTTCCTTCCTCCTCTCTTTATTGCTTCTTTCTTTCTTGTCTATGTGCCATGAGCACATATGAAGTGAATAACTTAATTAGAAATTATGTTCAGATTCAATGCTACTACAGAACTCGAATCCAAGAGAAAGCATATTCCTACCCCCGTGCCTGACAAAGACACATTTAATGTAGATATTAAACAAACGAAACTGCTTTTCATCACTAAACACTGTATGCAGTACCATGGAAAATGTACTGCTTCTTTTAAATTCTAGACCTTTAAAACATTCGGTGGGTGACAGCATTAGAAAAAAAAAATCCAGTTTCTCCAGGAAAGAATTCAAGCTGAATATGCAGCATTTCTTAGGAGCACTGAATAAGTCTATTTGTCCAGCTTTACTTTGCAAAGGCTGCAGAGAAAACAGCACCATAAACAGTTTCAGTCCCCACACAAGCGCTAAACAAAGAGCCCTCTTTCTAGCCATCTAATCGGGTAATGTATTTTTTCAACCATCACATAAATCGAAACACAGCTGTAACCAATGACTTGCAGATCCAGTTCCCAGCCAGCTGGAATCATTTCTGCTGAAGCAGCAAGATTTTTACATTGTTCACTTTGGTACATCTGGAGAAATCATTGAGGTTCAAAGGTGACCAGAAAAGCTCTTTAAATAAATTCAGCCAACGGGGAGGATTTGCTGAAGGATCTACAAATTCTACATTCACTTCTACAAAGTGTTTCTGTCCTAAAATTAATGCTTATAAAGGCTATTGTCATCTTTGTCAATATAGACCTTAAGAGTCTCTAATTGGATTAAGAACTTAAATGTCCATTTCTTTCAAGCAACTTGCTTAGCTTTTCTCAAAACTATTTTCTTCCTGGGACTTACCGCTATTTGAAGAATTATATTAAAACACCAAGTTAAATGCAGAAGCAACACCAACAGAGCCTACAAAGACACTAGCCGCAGCACCAGAAACTGTCCTACTAAGATTTCAAGGCCAATCATGTTTACTATTATCAGTCTCTGTTTAGGTAAAACAAATGAGAAATTCTCTTTGAAATAAAATCCATCAAACTAGGCAGGTAAATCCCTCCAGGAGCCAGAGTCCAGGAAGAAACAAATGGTGGATTACAAGTGTTCCACATGGGATCTTGGAAGGAAGCAACTCTGACACAAAGACAGAAACTCAAAAGCAAGAGCCATTGCTGTTTTGTCTTAGAAGCACATAGCTGCAGACAGCTAGCACTTCCTTCCATAAAACAAAACAAAAAACAAAACAAAAAATCTAGTCGGTCCTTGAAAGAAAAAGCCTGCCACAAAGATTGGATAAATGTAAAATCCAATTAAATCCCAGAAGAGAAAATATATTCATGGTATTAAAATTATGATCAGAAGATCAATTCAATGAATAACTTTCTTCGCAGCAATGCACTCATCTTGTGGGCCTGCAGATGTAGCTCAGCGGGATGGTTTCTGAGTAGCTGTCATGAGGCCCTCAGTTACAAATCCAGCACCCTCGAAACACAATAACAAAAAATGAGCATTTATACAACTTGGCAAAATGAAAGTATATTCCTCACAGAATTCTCAATCCTATTTCTATTGTGCTAAAAGATATACAAAGAAACCACAAATATACGTCACTTTTTCCTTTGGCTAAAATCTGCATTCAAAGCTGGGTGGTCACCTTTAATCCCAGCATTTAGGCAGAGGCAGGCAGATTTCTGAGTTCGAGGCCAGCCTGGTCTACACAATGAGTTCCAGGACAGCCAGGTCTACACAGAGAACTACTGTGTAGACAGTAACAAAAACAAAACAAACAAACAAAAAATCTGCATCCGAGTTACTTTCATTGTTTATCTTACAGAAATGTGTGGCCATTTTCAATTATTCTGATCAAGTTAGCAACTTTCTTTCTTTTTTTAATTTTTATTGGATATTTTCTTTGTACATTCCAAATGTTATCCTCCTTCCTGGTCCCCCCCCAAAAAAAACCCTCCTATCCAACCCTCCCCTTGCTTCTTTGAGGGTACTCCCCAACCCTCCCACCCACTTCCACCTCCTCACCTTGGCATTCCCCTACACTGGGGCACAGAGCCTTCACAGGACCAAGGGCTTCTCCTCCCATTGATTCCAGGCAAAGCCATCCTCTGCTATACATATGTGGCTAGAGCCATGGCTACCTCCATGTGTACTCTTTGGTTGGTGATTTAGTCTCTGGGAGTTCTGGGGGGTCTGGTTGGTTGATATTGTTGTTCTTCCTATGGGGTTGCAAACCCCTTCAGCTCCTTCAGTCCTTTCTCTAACTCCTCCATTGGGGACCCTGTGCTCAGTCCAATGGTTCGCTGTGAGCATCCACCATATTTTTCAGGCTCTGGCAGGGCCTCTCAGGAGACAACTATTATGAAGTGCATTTCTAGCTGAAAGAATGAAGCAAGAACTTCATTGATATGGGACAAATGGCAATCACTGAGTGAGTGGAAATTCCCTATTTTATAGTGAATTTGGGCAAAAACATTCTAGGTTTTTTCACCTATTAAACATCATTAATTCTTAGGTTTGTGTGTGCAGGTACTATAATGATAGGGGTTGGCATAGTTAGAGATATTATTTAATAAATAATAAAGTCCTCAATTTGATGAAGGTAAGTAACCTTTGTTTCAGGGCACTGGAAAACTTCACCCCATCCCATGCAGGAGATATGCATCCCTTGTCTATCACTGGACACATCTGCTATGTGGTACAGAAGAGGGTACATACACTCGCCGCTCCCTAAAACTCCAACCAAAGGGTACTCATGGGGGGACTCATGGCTCCAGCAGCATGCATATAGCAGAGTATGGCAAAGTCGGTCATCAATGGGAAGAGAGGCCCTTGGCCCTGTGAAGGTTTTATGCCCCAGTGTAGGGGAATGTTAGGGTCAGTAAACAGGAGGGGGTGGGATGGTGAGCAGGGGGAGGGGGTAGGGAACAGGGGATTGTTTTAGTTTTTGTTTTTATTTTATTTTTATTTTTATTTTTATTTTTTGTAGGGGAAACTGGGAAAGGAGATATTGTAAATAAAGAGCATCTAATAAAGAAATGAATTTTGGCATGTGATTAAGATAGAATTTCTCACAATTTCTACCAATGGCCTGAACATGCATCTGTTGTCACTTATGTGAGGTGGTGTCCTCAACATTACTGATTATAAAATAAAAATACTGATGCTAAAAAATGGTGAAAGTGCTCTGTTTTGAACTATCAAAATTCAACCAAAATTTAATTATTTAAGTGAAAATAAAAATTCCTTGTAGATTCTGCTCCAAGATCTATAACTTCACCAACACTGAGTAGCTGACTGGTTTTGTAGTACTGGCTTTGGCTTCTCTCTTACTGAGCAGATCTTAACTGAACCAATGTAATTCCTAACTGCTGTTTGTCCTTATGTCCAGAGATAACTATAGTCCTCATCCTCCATCAAGAAATTTTTTCTTTGCAATAAGTTAAGACCATTATAGAAAACTTCAATTAAAATTCAGGATTGTCAAGACTAGCCCCTGACAAGGCGAAAAGACTGCAAGAGCCAGAGGATCAGGGCATTTGCAGTGAGATTGTGTCTTCTAGTAATGCTGGAAGCCTCACATAAATTTTCACCCTAACGATCATTCAAATGTGAGCTGAACAATACCAGTAGACATAGATAGAGCCTAAGGAGACAGGAGGGAACCCACTATACCTCATTTAGGCACAATAACTGCAGGAAACTAAGGGATACGGAACTGAGAGAAGGAGACATAGTCTTCTCCAGGGAAGAGTACACACCAGTTGGATGCTCAATGCTAAACAGCCCTGACAACATACACATGAGCAACATTATACACACTGAGCAGGTTATATTTTGGAATATATAAGTATAAATATATGTTTTAAAATCACCCAGATAGTCCATAGTCTCTTATTCACTATACTGTGACTACATGTGGGTTTCTGTGTTCATCTTCATATACTGTAAAGAAAGCAAATAGCTATAATGAAGCCGTGTTTTCTAGAAACAACAGGCAATTGCACAAACTCACAAGTTCTGTTAACAGTATTTACAAAACCTGTGCGAGAACAGGTCAGATAATATCACAGCATGAGGAAGGGAGGTCAGCAAGGTTCACCCTGAGCTGAAGACTTCTTAGTTAGTAATTAATAGCTGTTGGGAGAGACATCATTTTTCCTGAAGGGTATGATCCATGGTAAGTGGAAGGTGCTTCAGCACATATGAATATAGGGTCAGCACTAATTTGGACTGGATAAGTTTTTAAACATACACACACAGACACACATAGACAGACAGACAGACAGACAGACACACACACACACACACACACACAGGGCCTTTGTAATGGCTTATATCATCAACTGCTGTTATTACCTGATGCTGCTAGGTGGCATATAAAAGGACTACTCACCACCCCAGTGCTTGCTCTCTCTCTCTCTCTCTCTCTCTCTCTCTCTCTCTCTCTCTCTCCCCATGCATTCTTGGCTGGTCTCTCTCCCCCTTTCTGTCTTTCTCTATCCTTCTGTCCCTCCTGATCTGCTCTTATGGCTCTGCTCCTGTCTGTCTGCGTCTTTCCCTTCTCCAGGTCCTATCTCCCCTTTGTTCCCTTTATACCAGATCAATTGCATGACATAATTTCTCAGGGGGACACCTTGGCATGGACCTGTCAGGTACCCTCTAGCCACATGATATTTTATAACATTAATAGGAGTGTGTATTAATAGGAGTGTGTATAAATGAGGATTTAAATATGTCAATTTTTAAATGAAAGTAAAATTCGGTAACTCCACATTTTGATCTCTACTGTAACAATAAAGTATTCCCTATATGTAAATTCATGTGGCTACTCATATGGTGTTATTTGTAGATTTCTTAATCATTTTAATATTCTATATCTTCTCATATATTATAATGAATGTAAACATTCACTCAAGTTACTGCATCTTTTAAATACATTTAAATATATATATACATACACATATATACAATATATTTAAATGTATATTTAAATATATGCATACATATATATACACATACATATGTATATATATATGTATGTGTGTATGTGTGTATATATATACATACATGTATGTATGTATATATATAGAGAGATACATGTATATATATGGAGTCAATAATAGATAGTTTGGACTCTTTAATTAGTACACAACTGTCATGAAGAATTACGTCCAGCTCTTTCTGAAGTTTTCCAGTATTCTTCAATGCAATACGACATGCAGTTTATACATGTTCCCAAGAGACTACATACAAAATTACTAAATTACTAAAATGGAGGAAGAAATGGTCACTGCTCCCAAAGGATTAGCATGTAGTGGAAGAGCCAGGTTGAAAACACTGGAAATAACAAACTGTGAAGTGCTCAGAGGAAGGAAAAGCCCCTTGAGAATTCGAGAGAAAGTAGAGCAGGGGCTCCTTTGAACTGGCCCTTGAAAAGGGGGACTGTAGCAAAGGAAAAGCAAAGGGAAAGAGATGAGACTTCTGACATCTGCTAAGACACTCAAAGAGGGAGATTCATAAATTTGGGGGAAGAAATCAGGTTATAGTATCATAAAACTATTAGTCTATGCAAAAAACCTTGTGCTGCAAGGTGCAAAATGTGGAAGTAGGGGTTAATGATTCAGGAAACAAACAAGGGGAATAGTGATTCATTCCTTTAACTACAGCACTTGGGAGACAGATGCAGGTGTATCTCTGTGAGTGTGAGCCTGGTCTACATAGTGAGTCCCAGGATAGCCAGAGCTACATAGTGAGAACCTGTCTTGAAAACCAAACAAGTGAAAATGTCCAGGAAACATAAACATAGAAGTCATTCAGAACTGTAGTTCCTGCTAGTCTGATGACAAACAACAGAGGTGTTTCTGTCATCACTATGAACTCAATAGATAACTTCTAGGATTAGTGTCAATCCCTGCCAAGGAATCTTAGCTTCAGAGAAGTTATGGAATGTTCCCAGTGTGACCATATTGACTGTGACCCCTTTGATTTTAACTTTCACCTCTTTGTTAACTGTTTGTTAGACTAGCACTGGAAAGTAAACCAGTCTCTGAGAGCATTAAGCTGCAAGTAGTTCTCACTACAAGTCATTCAACAATCTATGTCACCTCATGAAAAACCCTTCAAAGAAGCTATAGATGCCAGCGAAATTCAGGAGCTGCATTGCACATGAAACACTTTGACAGTAACAGAAAACTGAAGCACAAGTGTGTTTGTCCTGTCCCCAAATCAAGTTCTTTCTGTTTTCACAGGCCGCTGTAGTATAATAAATAAGAGTCTGTAAAAAACAAACAAACAAATAAAAACAGAAAACAAATTGCAACTTACAAACGTTCTATAATTCTCTTAAACATTTAAAAATATTGAGAAACCCAAGGGATTTTAACTTGTGGCTATTATTAAGTCCAATACCTGTCTCTAAACTATCTTATCCCTTCATTTAAATATTCTCCTTTAACTCTCACAAGGTTTCACCCCTAAAGAAGAGCTACAAGTAATTAACGGTGGCTATGAACAGGAACATTAATCTTCCGAGATGAAGCTCATGATAGGCTAGCCAATCACAAGAGGTCAGCCCTAAATTTAAGCACCATTAAATTATCTCCAAAGATTGTGTTTATCATTGTGTGTGTGTGCGTGTGTATGGGTGCATTTGTGCATGTGTGTTTTTGTAGCAATTACAAGGAAACAATTAAAGCTCATGAATTTAAAGAAAAGTGGAAGGAACTAAAGGAATTGAAAGGAAGGAAGAAGGAGAATGAATATCTCAATATTCATATCTGACATTCTCAAAATTATACGAATATAAATAAATGTTCTTCTTTGTATAAAACTACAGAAGAGAGTTGTGATAACTTCAAACATCTGAAGAACTTTGGCATAACTTGATCACCGGTGAGATATTTTCTATTTACTTTTATTTTCTAATACACCAAGAATGCCCCTAACTTAGTACTGTTTTCTGGTACTCTGTCTCTTATCAGACTACATGTGATGATGGAAGATCCAGTGAACAATCATAAATTTTTTTACTTACTTGACTCATGGGCTCAAACATTGAATAATAATTGAAAGTTTTATCAACAAGATATTGCATTTTGTACCATGTAATCATTTCAAACAGCATGAAAACACAGTGGCTTAGCCACATACTATTATCTCTATTCTAGAGTGATAAGATCAATGGGTGAAAGTATTTTCAACAATTAAAGGACCTCAGATGGAATCACTATCCCTGACCTTAAGCTGTACTACAGAGCAATTGTGATAAAAACTGCATGGTATTGGTACAGTGACAGGCAGGTGGATCAATGGAAAAAAATTGAAGACCCAGAAATGAACCCACACACCTATGGTCACTTGATCTTTGACAAAGGAGTTAAAAACATCCAGTGGAAAAAAGACAGCATTTTCAACAAATGGTGCTGGTTCAACTGGCGGTTAGCATGTAGAAGAATGCAAATTGATCCATTCTTATCTCCTTGTACAAAGCTCAAGTCCAAGTGGATCAAGGACCTCCACATTAAACCAGATACACTGAAACTAATAGAAAATAAAGTGGGGAAGAGCCTTGGGCACATAGGCACAGGGAAAGTTTCGTGAACAGAACACCAATAGCTTATGCTCTAAGATCAAGAATTGAAAAATGGGACCTCATAAAGTTACAAAGCTTCTGTAAGGCAAAAGACACTGTCAATAGGACAAAACAGCAACCAACAGATTGGGAAAAGATCTTTACCAATCCTATATCTGATAGAGGGATAATATCTAATGCATACAAAGAACTCAAGAAGTTAGACTCCAGAGAATGAAATAACCCTATTAAAAAATGGGATACAGAGCTAAATAAAGAATTCTCAACTGAGGAATACCAAATGACTGAGAAGCACCTAAAGACATGTTCAACATCCTTAGTCATCAAGGAAATGCAAATCAAAACAACCCTGAGAATTCACCTTATACCATTCATAATGGCTAAGAACAAAAACTCAGGTGACAGCAGATGCTTGAGAGATTGTGGAGAAAGAGGAACACTCCTTCATTGCTGGTGGGATTGCAAGCTGGTACAACCACTCTGGAAGTCAGTTTGGTGGCTCCTCAGGAAATTGGACATAGTACTACCAGAGGAACTAGCCATACCACACAAAATACTTCTGCTAGCTTTTATAGAGATGAAATCCATCCACTTAGAATCTATTAACACTTCTCTTGCATCCATATTTCTAAAAGAGTTTTTAAGCTTTTGAAACATTTTAAATCCAGAAAAGGAAATACAAATAGATCAAGACAAGATTTTTCAGAGATCTAAATAGAATTTGAAAGTACAGAACACATTTAATTTGAGAAGCAAATGGAATAAAACATTGAAATTAGAAACTTCCAACTTTGTCTCTGTTGTGTTCATTGAGCAAATACTGAAAGAATGCTTGCTCCTTCAAAGTTTAGAGTTCCTCGTCTCAAAGTGTCAAGTTATCACTTTGGATTAGGATATGTTTTGCACTTTAAACCTAAATCTGTTGAAAACAAAATGAGTCACAAAATTATAAAGTAATATTTTCTGGCCCCTAAAGCAAATTCTGTTGAGTGACAAAAATAAACAAATAAAAATAGTAAATAAATAAGTAAAATAAAAATTAACTTCAATTGTTTTTCTTAAATGTGCTTTGTGTATTCCAAATGCAGGGAGACACAGACTGTTGACATTTGGAGTTGTAAAACAGACCCAAAATTAAGGGGTACAATCTGAGTTTAGTGCATGTAAGTCCTACAAGGGAAGAAGAAAATAAGAGACCACAGGAAAATTTTCAGGATCTGAAGACAGTGCTATGTTGAACTAAATCAGATAAATACATTTTCACATTGTAACAATGCCCTATCAAGTTTTCGATCTTCCCAAAACAGCTATAGCATTTTTAAAAGCTGATGAAAATATGAACTATGATTAAGATTCATTTGGAGCCGGGCTGTGGTGGCACACACCTTTAATCCCAGCACATAATCCCAGCACTTGAGAGGCAGAGGCAGGCAGATTTCTGAGTTCAAGGCTAGCTTGGTCTACAGAGTGGGTCCCAGGATAACCAAGACTATACAGAGAAATCCTGTCTCAACCAACGCCCCTCCCACCCCGAAAAAAAAAAAGATTCATTTGGAAAGTAGAGCCCTAGCAATCATTGTTAAAATAATTTGTATATATAACCTAAAGAGCAAAGGAAGAATAAGATAAATGACATCAGGAAAAAAGAGACCTTTTATTCTTTTCTCCTTTTTTTTTCTTTTCTTCTTCTTCTTCTTCTTCTTGTTTTTTTCTTTTTTTCTTTTTCTTTTTTTTTAAGTATCAACTGTATAAGCTGAATGGAATTTCTTTAAGGCAGGAATAGATGCTTCAGATACACTCCAAAATAATCCCAACACATTTTAAGAGTCTCAACAGTGATTTATTCAAACCCCAGCTAGCCAACTTATACAACTGTGAAGTCAAAGTACATTACCATTCTAAGAATTAAAAACATTTTTTTTTGTTTTACCAATATCTTAGACAAGACTCTACAGTAAACCTCTGATAAGTGTTAAAACAATTCAAATAGATACATCACACAATTTAGAAATAACATCTTTTCCTGATATGTATTTCTCCTAGAGGACAAAAACATGCTGAACTAAACAAATCAAAAAACATACATTACAACAGAAGACATCATACACTGACACAGAGATTGTTCAATTTAATTAATTAATTAAAAATTTTAGCTGTGATTTTTAGTTTAGGTACCTAAGATGAACATTTTTTTTCAAGCCAGATATTTTGGGTTTTCTTTAAAATAAACTTCAAACATGTTTGTGATTTTGTGTTCCTTTACTCATAATAATTTACCTTAACAAACTCTGTAATTAAAAACCTAAAGAAATCCTTCAAACCTTCTTAATAGAGTTAGTACAAACTGTGTGTTAAATGTGCAGATGCGAAGGAAAAGTCACAGTACAGTATGGTTTAGAGAACTAGCAGTGGACTATAGTCATAACAAAAATGAAGTTCCTAAGAGCATGGGAAGCTCAAGCTGCACTAGAGTACCCAGTCTCCTTTCTCACCAAAATATAGTCCGCTCTGTTTGGAATTCACTGACCAATCCATCTCACTATCATGCGTCCATGGAACCACTGTGTTGAGAAAATGACACTTAAGCTAGGTTACGTCATCAGACATGACTACACTTTTCTCTGCCTGCATTCAGGATGTGTTTAACTGTGATTTCCATATTCCTTTTTACTTTTCTATGTTTTGGCGTGCTTTTGTTGTGGTGGTTTGTTTGTTTTTGACAAAGTCTCTCTACTTAGTTCAGGCTGAACTCAAACTCTTAATCATTATGCCTTAAACACCCATGTATTAGGACTGCCTGGGTAGCCTATTATATCTATCCCCATTGACTTTTAATAAAAGTGAGATCTCATGGCTGCAATCTGTCATTTCTTGGAGAAAATCTCACAGCAAACTTTCTGTTCTTCTGGCTCTTGCAATCTTTCTGCTTCCTCTTCTTCAGTATTCCCTAAGCTCTAGGTATAGGAATTATGTTATAGATGTATCAGGTGGAAATGAGAAACACATGCCCTCATTTTGGTATTTTGCATTTTGATTGATTGTGGTTTTCTGTGATGTTTCCATCCACCACAAAGATTCAACTTTAGACAAGGAATAAATAATGATCTGGGAAGAACATGCAATTGGTTATTAAATAGTGAGTTAGTTCCAATAGCCTTGAGTTCATATACATACAGGTAATATACATGTGGATACAAAAATTAAAGAGTAAGAGGTCATGAATTTGAGAGTGAGCAAGGGATATGTGGGGAGAGTTAGAGGAAACAATGGGAAGGATAGAAATACTGTAATTACAATTACAAAAAGTATGAAATATGAAAATAGTTTATTCTCCTGACCTGGTGAATCTTCACAACCTCCTTTTCCTTTATACTTCAGCAACCACTACAGAAAAATATGTCGTAATTTTCCCTGATTATCTTCAGTCAAAATTTAGATGTAGTCATTTACATGAATTTAAGTTACCACATGATCCTATTTGTCATAGTGTCCATGTATTACACTTTGCTTTCACATAATAAAGCAATCTATCTTTTATTTTTAGTAATGAAATACTTCACTATACATTTTCTAGTGAAAGAGAAAGTACTCCCCAAAACAAACAAAAAGAAAATGCTAAGAAAGTAGAACTTGTTGGACATTCAGGGGGAGGAGCAGTTCTTGGGCCTGAGGGTGTTCAATGCCCCAGTGTAGGGGAGTGTCAGGGCAGGAAGGTGGGAGTGGGTGGGTGGGTGCAGGAGGAGGAGGCATGGGATGAAGGGGGTCCAGAGAGGAAACCTGGAGAGGGGATAACTTTTGAAATGTAAATAAAGAAAATATCCAATAAAAAAATAACCAACTGTCACAAAACAACCTTACATAAAAAGATTATGACATAAAATACACAAAGAAAGAATGCAATCAGCCTCAAACAAAGAAACAAACAAAAAGCCTGTAGAAGAAATCTGGACACAAGATGCTCTTATTAATACTATGGTTCTTCATGTTGTAAGTACTGTCATCTATCCAGAATGGCATTAAAGTGAGTGTACATATTACTATTCACAATCATATCTGCATCTGTGTATTCAAATATATAGAGTTTGAAAAAAAAGAAAGAACTTGAATTATGGAAACATAGCAGAGCCATTGAGTATTTCATATAGGAGCAAACTGGAGCTTCCAGTCATAGCCCTTGCTCTGATTGGGACAGAGAGTTATTTTATCTGAGATTATAAACTGGCTTGTTTGGCTCTAAAATAAAAGTATAAAGAAGAGTAATGACTACCAGACTTAACTGAAATCAGTAGTAACTTTTAAAAAGTCTTAGGATAATATTATTTTTAAAAGTTTTATAGAAGAATAATTTAATTAACTAATATTTTTATATGTTAGTCTCTGAAATGAAATCATGAGAAGGTTACTAACATAAGGCTCCTTTCTTTCTACAGAAAAAATAAATAAATAGGAAAGAACACGTTGGCAATTATGAAAATAAGTAAAATAGGCATTAATAGGAAGACTGGTTGCTAAATGGACAAAGACTAGCTCAAGCTGAGTCAGTGCCACCTATGCCCAGCACAGGTGTAAGAAACACCACTTCATGTAAACTCACTGATGTACCTTCCTGACAAGGAAGTATGGCTATAACCAGCCATCAGACTGACTGTCCCAGCTAAAGAGCACCTGAGAGAGGGAGGACTAATAAGTGCAATATATAGTATATGAACTGAACGTAGTATAAAGTGTGATTTATTGTATGGATACTATTGTATCCATGCTCTAAGTAGATCTAGCCAACCATATTCCACATGAACAAGAAAAGAAAAAAACCAAATCACGAATACTATATGAATTCGGTTCATATATAAAGTATGACCTCTAACTCTATCTCCCAACAAAAGTTTAATGTTCTGATATTTTGGGTCTGTGAAAATGGAATGTGAATTTTGCTGTTGTAAAAAATGTGAAATATCAAAGCAGACATTTGATGCCACACCAAAGATTAAATACTTCATTTTTCATTGCCTCTGTATAAACATATACAATATAAATAATAGGGTTATTATTATTATTATTTGTATATTAGTATTTTTGAGTATTGTATAATCCAATGATGGGATGGAACATGATAATTTATAGCTATTCAATGTAAAAAGGCTATATTTATTTGAATAAGTGGGCCTAATTAAAAGTAATATGTTATCTCAAAGAAATGTAAAAATTTTACAGACAAATAATTCAATAAAAATAGTCCACCATTTACCAGCAACAGGAATAGAGCAGATAACACAGATAATTTTATTTGGAAAACCTGTCATTTATATTCAAATAGATAATACATGTCAAAATGCCTAGTCAAATTTTTAGAATAAACTAAAGGATTTTCCTATAACCATGATTCAAAAGACATTGAATAGGAGATAATTCAAACATGGGTATGATAATAAGAAAAAGTAAGTAGTATATGTACACATGCAGAGATTTTTTTGCTAATAGCATATAGTACTTACTCTCCCTTATGCTTATTTAGGCACATGTTATTTCATCATAGGGACTTCTTGCTTTTCTCTTCCTTCGATATGCACCCACACTTAGGTAAACAATGGACAGATTCAATGGTGGAAACGCACATGAAATGACATCCAACAGAAGGAGAATACATCCAGGCAACTGTTTTTAAGAAGGAGCAGCCTTTGGGTGGAGTAAACACAGAATCACTAATCATGAACTGAAGGAGGTTGACTTGACAAAAGTCATGCCCTTTTTAATACCTTCCGTAAAATGGTTATGTCATGTTTACAATGCTACTCCACTTTGTGCCAATGAATTAAAAAAATGATTAATTTTTATTTTTTTATGTTTCAGGGTTTTGTGTTTGGTTTGAAATTTTCTTCTGAACTTATATCTGTTCACTACATACTTGCCTGAAGACCAGAACATTCAGAAGAGAGTATCAAATCTCCCAGAACCAAATTACAAATGGTTGTTGGCTGTCAGGTTGGTGCTGAGTTTAAAATATTGTTCCTGTGTAAGAGCAATCTGTGTGCTTAACCACTAAACAATCTCTCGAGTACTACCAACATATTCTTCAAAACCACTTCTTAACTCTTTTAATTGCTTTTCTTCAAATATAATATTCGATCCATGTACTTAATGTGATTTATGTATTAGAAGTCTGGACCTGACAACACATTGTCAAATACATTCAACTTTGTAGATACCTGAAAATGAATAGCATGTGTGTATGTGCTTGCACATGTGTGCATGTGTGCATTTGTGTACATGTGTGCATGTGTATGCTGACCTGACTTCAAAGTTTGCCATGCATACAAAGGGAAAAATATATGGTAGAATAATTAATTTAGTTATATTCAGTAGAGAGTCTAAAGTACTTCTTTTATTCACTTTATTTATATTTTAAAAAGAAAAAATTTAACCTAAGTTGAGCATGAAAGCAAGCAACACATGTAAATATATAAGGTTTTTAGTTTTATTTTGTTGAAGATATCATGACTCATTTCCAGGAGACGCTCCGGATGGTGATGGCTTATCACTGGTTACAGTGATAAGAGTGCCTGCCTAAAGTCTCTAGGCTGGGAAGAGTTCCTGAAATATATATGTGCATTCTATTAATTATAACAAATCAAGTAGAAATAAACTTGCTTTAGGGCAGATAGAATGAAATCTGCTAAGTCTGTGAACTTTGAGTGGAATGTTTTAAAATGCCTTTTATAGTGACATCTTAAATGTTAATGTATGTTTTTACAGAACCAGTCAGCCAGTAAGTGAAGGAACTGAGTAGGACACATCAAATTTAAATGATTTGGACTCTTTCCAAAAGCTTACCCTGGGAAAAATATAGTCAACTTACTTCTTTTGGCAACTGATAAAAGAATACTATGAAGTTAAAAGCTAATTGTTACATGGCGTAGGACCTTAGACACTAAAATGGAAAAACTCACTTTATACCCTTATTCCTTGATACTCTCTTGTAAGAAATTCAAAATAAAAATGTTCATTGATAGGAACCTAATACTATACTCAAGAGGAGTTTGGACTCATTGGCTTTATGAGTTTAGGCTATAAAATGTTTGGTCACAGTCATTATGGTCTGATGGAGTCCAGCACCTGTTTGTAACTCCTAATTATACTCACTGCTTGTACACTTATCAGAGGCCTGGTTTTAGGGTTAGATGGAGGCTTCAGTATTCAATTATGCGTACTTAGAGTGGTTCTTCTGAAATTTTAATTTTGACACTTAGAATGACGAAAATATATTCATCATTCTACCTATTTCTTACCTCATCATTTCCATCTATATTATCTTTCATAAAGCCCACTCCTCCTGCTGCCTGAGGATCATAATATCAAGCAGAATATTATAAGCATGAGAGGCAAAAAAAAGACTGTTTTATGTCACAATCCATTGGTCTCAGTACTAAAATGTTATGTATATTTTACTGAATATATACTTCTGACACCTGTTCTTTTCCATTGACCAAGAGAAATGGGTAAATTCTCACTGGCGGTCTTGAAGTGAGATTAATTATATCATTTTTAAGTGACCAGAAAAGGTAAGTCAATTTACCTCATCTATTCTAAAATTCACAAATGGCAAGTTCGGAATATATATATATATAAATAACCAAAGAACCTATAATTTATATATATATATATATATATAACCCAGATAACAAGGCAAAATGCCTTGAAAAAATGTAACCATTTTAGGGAAAGCGTGGTTTCTAGCTCTAGTCAGTCGCAGTAACAAGATCTCCTATGAACTGGATTGTTATATGACATTAGGTAACTGCAATACCTTCTATATATATATTATTGAAAACTAACGATTATTAAAAAGCATGATGATAGATCTTACATTGATCCTAATGATAACTCAATGTTAAGTTAGATGCTCCCCAGAATGATGCCACATTGGAATAAGAAGTATTAATCTATCATGATGAAGTTTCAAATATGGTTTATAGTAAGTTCATGAAGAATATCCTGATAATAGATTTCAGCATGACTATGCTTGCTTACAGTTATGAGTCTTATGTAATTTACAATCTGCTGAAATTTTAAACAAAATATATTTCATATGGAAAGTTTCAGTGGCAAAATGGAGGAGGTACTGGTCTACTCTATGGCTCGCAGCAGTCTGAGGTATTCCCTTAATGTTATAGAGCCTCCGACTCAGAAGAAATCAGATAATGGGCTTCCACACAGAACAATAGACAACATATCATCTCAGTTGTATATTAATTGTGTACTGTGATGCATGAAGAATTCACAAGCCAATACATTATTTAAAATGTTAAAATAATTTAAAGATTAGCTACTATAAAGGAGAATTGATGTTTCTAAAATGGAAAGAAACATGTTCAGAGAAAGATTAAAGTACACTAGATATGTGGGCATCTCAGAAAAGAGCTCTGTATATTGTGACACCTTTAAGATAGCTTTTAAACATATGGGTTAAGAGAGTAGTCACCCAGGAAAGAATGGCACACCTAGTATGGCTATGGGCTATAGAATCTAACAGTACCTTAGCATTAGATATCTTACTAGATCTACCTACATGCTGGCTCTCCTGTCATACCTCAAAGAATTACATAGAAACATTGCCCTTATAGTCTCTCCTTTTTGACAAATGAAATTACTCTGTTCCTTCAGGAATGTCTTGGATGAGATGGTAATTGAATAATCCAATAGCAGGAGCCTGTATGTTTGTAGGAGAAACAGAATTTTTTTTCTTTTCCTACAAATCAATTTTCTGGTGAGATTTGTAGAATCATAGCTGGAGAGGAAGAATGGCTTTATGTATTTATTGTCAGTGGTATTGGAATTCTTGTTAGATTACAGTCAATTCTTTGCCTCTGTCTCTGTCTCTGTCTCTGTCTCTATTGCTTTTTCCATGTGTTCCTGGCCAGTATCAAGATGCCTTTCTGTCCTTCTCTGTGACCCTCTCTGCCCTCACAGCTCTGCTTCTATCTGTCTCCTATCTACATGTCCACTCCTCTGCCTTTATCCCTTCTCCAGGTCCTCACTCCCCTCCTTTCTCCCAAATAAACCCCATGTTCCATGGTATATTATCTAGACTTAGGATGAGGGGATCCTTCTTCTCCAACCCCCAAATATTCCTAAGACACATCAATAGGAAGTAAAGGCAATTAAAGTTAAGTCATGTTAGAACAGATGGGACTCTAGGCTCCTTGGGAGACTGCAGATAGTTCTCTCATGCAGTAAGGTAGGGCTCATTTGTAGGGAGCTAGCCCTGAAGCACGTGCCCACTTTTCCCAGGAATGGATGAATAACTCTGATTGAGACTAAGGAGGAGTATGCTTGGGTCTCTTCACTGTCTCACTCTGATGCACTCGAAATGACCAATGTGGTAAAGATTATTTCAGTCTCCATCTAATTCTTGCTGTAAGACCCAAAGAAAGACTGGGCAGGACAACATAGAGGTATGCCTTCCTTGGAGCTTTTCCCACTCTATGAAGTTCTCTTCTTACTTAGCTTTAATAGATCAGTTATTCCATCTCCTCCTTTTCTTATTCCATCAGCTTGGGTGGCTTTAGTGGCTGCTGACCTTCCAGTAGCCTAGCTCACTGAATGAAGGTCTTCATGAAACTAGAAAGGCTTTCTCACTCTCTAAAGTTGCAAATCTCTTGGCAAATCCATAGACAGGATCTGATGGAAACAATGGTATAATCTACCAACTCAATTACTTCCTACAAATTAAACACATTAGGAAGAAAAAAAGAAAAGAGAAAAAAAAAAACACCACTAACAAAAACCTTACTTCCCTTGGTCCCCAGCAGTGGTAAGTCAGACATTCAGAAGAAAGTCAGATATTTGGAAGAAATGTGAGTAAATCAATGGTTTGTAAACACTGAGAAGATGGCTCATAGCTACCAAATCTACTCACACAGAACTGACTTCTTTAAGTCAGGTGTAGCACGCATCAACACAGAACACTCCTCACTGCATTCTTGCATTGATGAGACACAAGAATTTAATCGGAATGATATGAGGGAATGGGGGAACGGGAACAAAGAATTAAGGAGTGATCAGAAGGAAAAGGTGCTCAGCTAGCAAATTCTAGCTACCATGACCACTGTTGCTGCCTTTTCTGCCCGAGTCAGAACCTTTTAGGTATATAACTTTTCCCTTTCCAAATGGACTGTGATTTTCTTCTAATTACAAAGGAAGGGATTATTACTGCGGAACTCCGTAGCAAACACACAAGCACATCTGTTTCTCCTGCTAATTTTTTTTTTTTTTATTATGTGGCTAAGGTGGATAGATAGACATGAGGCAGAACAACCCCACAGTCTTCGGGGGAGGTGAGCCTGGAATGTGTTGAATGTGTATTCCTTAGATGCTTGAAGATGACTGGCCAACTGTTGGCCTCGGCCCAATTTTCTTTGGTTTGCTTTCTCCTCATTCTTTTTTAAAAATTAATTTACTATTTAAAATTTTAATTCAATAAATAAATTAATTAATTAACTTTAAAACTTATTCACCTTACATCCCACTCACTGCCCCTAAACATGGTTTCTATTTACTCTTAAATATTCTGTTGGCTCTTAGATGTTTAACCATTGGCTGATGATCACTCTAAGCTTTTTGAATTAAGCCATCATTCTGTCCAATTTTGCTTTAGACATTTCCAAATCTATTTTATATACTGTATTTTTTCTAAATGTGTCAGACACAGAAAGACAAATTGCATGATCTCACTCATCAGGAATCTGAGAGAGTTGATCTCCTTCTAGAGACTTGGAAACAAGGAAGGATGGGAACTATTGGGAGACCTCTGACTTCTGATACAGTGCTAAAATTTGGTAGAAAAATTTCTAGTATTTCAGGATGAAAATAATTAAAAATAATAGTATGTATGACTTGAGTATACTTCTTATAAATACTTTAAGGTTATATGTATGCTAATTATTCTTATTTGAATATAATGTATTCAAACCATACAATGTAGCCCATTAATAAAGATAAATGTAATGTCTCCATAAAAAATAAACTTGAAAGTACTAAAATAATAGAATTTTAAATCATTTCCATTTATTTTTAAAAAGAGAAAGAAATAGCTATTGGTAAACTATACCATATAATATTGTCAGTTTCTTTAAATTTTTTTATTCCTGTCATTTTCATGTCTTGTTCTTATTGAGTTTTTTATTACTCTCAACAATAGCTTGATTATTGTTAAGAAATAGTAAGGGACTTGTATTGATTTTAATTTTTTTTTTACTTATTCAGAAAAATATTTTAATTATCACTATTAAATGCTATAATTTTCCATAGTTATTTCTTTAAAAATATTGATAACATGACAAATAAAATAAATGTACTCATCTAGTGAGTTTTTAATAAAAGATTTAGTAATAATAATTAACCAACAACAACAAAGCAGCAGACAAACTTCTGCTCAAAGCTTAGGCATCCGCCTGCATTCTAGAATAGTCTTTGTGTCTTTGACTCAATCTGAGCGGTTTTCATGACATATTGTGCCCCCACCCTCACATGCCTCTTCTTGTAAGGTGCCTACTATAGTAATTCTCTTTTAAGAACTCTCTTTGAATTTCAAAGCTATATAAATGACACCATTAATGAGTTTTCTAAGCAAGACATGTAAAGCTTTTCTGGCTTAGAGTTTATATAGATTTCTGTTTGAGATTCCAACTTGTATAACATGAACAATGATGAACACTAATTAGTTTAGAAATAGAATTGTAATATTTAAACTTCCAGTAATTTGCATAGACCTTTTCCTACTTTCCTGCTCTGAATTACAGTAGTTACATATTAAACAATCAGACAAGAAAGAATATTAAATGTATATTAAAATTAAATGGAGTAATTTCATGTGCAGAGTCATTTCTTCCTTCTTTAGAAATCCCACAGCAGAGGGTGCATTGTTCTGTCAAAGCCCTTATCACATTGTATTATAATTACTGTTTATAGTCTATCTCTGACTAGGCAGAGCTTCAGGGGATCTGACATATTCAACTTTAGATCCTCAGGTCTGACAGAATGTCTGACACATGAAGATCCTCTCTCGGCAAATCTGTTGAATGATAGAGCAAGTGTAGGGATGGAGGGGTTTCACGTCCTCCGTCTGCCATTCATACTGTTAAGTTTGCTGGAGTTTCTGCTTGTATTTGTCACTTAGGTGAAAGAAAAACTCTTAGGGAGCCATGCATGAGATCTGGTGTGTATAAGTTATAAAGAATTTCTTTTAATCTCATTGACATTCCAATACCTTTATGCAGCAGGAGTTGATTCCTTAGTGTAAAACATGCCAGATATCTGGACACCTACTTCTACTCTCCCAAAGTCAAGTGTCTAGTAGCAAAGAAGGTTTTGTAGACAGACAAGTATACACACCATACTGTGTCAAGCATATAGGAGACTGATGAGAGTCAGATAAATGTTTCAGGAATGGAGTAGGAAAGGAATCCCTCACACAGGGCATGGTGCTATATGTGTAAGGGGCCTTTTAAAGTTCTCCTGTCTTGAAACCTTTCTAAGGATCATTCAGGAAAATCATGTAATCTGTAAGTATAGAAAAATGATTACACTCAACTGTTTTCTTTTATTTAGGAAGTCCCTTATTTGCCTCTATGTTTCCAAAATTCATCTAAATTCACTAATCGTGTTTGTCATTCATATGCTTTTGACAAGGAAAACTGAGTCTCTGGAGTATTCACTACTAAAATAAAATTTTAAAGTCTGAATGTACTTTACCAGGTTGTGGTTTCATTTACCATGAGTTATTGGAACTAGGTGACTTCTTTAAATTAAAACAAAACAAAAAAAAAACAAAACAAAACAAAACAAAATGAAAATTCTATCCAGGATTATTTGTGCTGAATTAGCAATTAAATAAATATTTGTCATATTATATTACTTGTGGTTAGTCTCCATGCATTCCATGGCATGTTAGCATTTATAGGCCTATAGGAGTTAAATTTCTGAATAATGTAAAAGTTATTTTACGTTGACAAACAAAAATATTGGCCCATGCTCTGTAAAGAGCCATCTTGAGATGGTCAGCTCTTTAGGAACAGTGAATGCAGTGTGCTCTGATTCTCTTGATTCTTGGTGCAGTCAGCAGGCAGTTTTGAGACTTTGGGCAGACCATTTAACCTCTATTTTATTTAATAATTGTTTCTTTTATCCTCCCTTTTGTGCTTTAAACAACATGGATATGGAGTTGGAGAAGCGTGCAGTGGAGATTAGCTGTAAAGTAAACACTTGAGGGTCTTTGACTTACTTTGATTGACATAAGTAAGTACAGGTAAATCTTAGAAGTCAAAATAAAAGAAAAAGAAACTCGTCACCACCTATTAGGATATGTATTTTAGACTAAGAAATCTCTCTCCAGCATTATTTACACTATAAGTACTATCTAAATTCTGTCACTGAATCATTGTTTATTTTACAGCTGTCCTCAGCAATGTTGGAAACAGACCATAGAAGCATTAATAAAGAAAGAAAGGGTGTAAAACTGTTTAATATATTCTCCTCATCTCATGTAGTGGGTAAGCCAAGTTAGAAAAAAAAGGTGATAGCATTATTTTAAGAGCTTTTTTTTTTTTTTTTTTTTTTAGAAATTTAGACTGAAAATGTGCATGACATGAAATTTCATGGACAGAAGAGAAAAGATGAGTCATGGCAGAATCTCTGCAATGTTTGTCATGCACATAAAAGAGCTCTTAATGCTCAGTTGGACCCACAGCATACTGGGTCTACCATTCTAGAGCAAAGAGACATCTAGTAGAGATGTGTGTTTCTTTCTGACTTCTTGAAAATCATAATGAAACAAAACACAAGCTACACTGTGGGGCTGGACCTTGCCTGGGATCATACATTTATTATGCAAGTCAGTATTTTTCCATTTCTAAATTTCTTAATGATAAGAAAAAGCCTAATTCCATCAAATTGGTTTTGCTTACGCTCTTTAAGTGCAAAAGACATCCATCTGGGCTTGAAGATAATGATGCCATGGAATGCATGAATCTCAGTTTCAGGCTATAGTCAGAGCCTTATTCTACTAGAAATAAGTGGCCATTTAAATGCTACCCTATCTAGGTTTGCAAATGTATCTTCCCATAGAAAATAATCATTCCTGGTCTGAAAGTTAGTCATAAAATTCTCCATTAGTGGTTGGTAATGGACAATAATATAACTTGTTTTGAAAATGCATTTGGAAAATGAAATCCTGTAAATGATAGTGGTATGAAGAATATTAATGCCCATCTGAGATAAACTTGGAGAGATTTTCATTTTCACTGGCAATTGCTAACAGAGGTTTCTCTGCTTTCTTAAGAGGGGAAAATGTCTTGTGTCCATAAAATGGAAGGACTGGGCTCTAAAAGATTCTGTCGCATGTAGTGTCTGGATTTAGCAGAAAGACAAGACTGTTACACTATGGTAGGTCTATAATCTATATAATCAAATCAATGAGAAATCATCTTCTTGATGTTTACCAAAGACCACATTAACCTGTGTCTGAATCTAATCTAAATGCTTACATGAAGTACACAAAAGGCATTCATGCATCATCCTACAGGAAAATTTCAAGGAAGAATCAAGACTGAGATAAACTCTTAAAGTAAATTTATATATACTCTCAATGTAATACCAATGACACCAGGAAGATATGCTCATTTTCCAAATGGTCAAAATGATTTTTTTCTGAAAAATGGTGATGGAAACTCATCCAATGAAAAAAGAATCAGTTCTGAAAGCATCTAATGAATGAAGCTGTTAATTCTGAACCCCTTAAATTTTATTTTAAAAGAGAATATATATATATATGTATATATATATATATATATATATATATATATATATATAGAGAGAGAGAGAGAGAGAGAGAGAGAGTTTATATATAAAGAGAAATGTGAGCACTTCCCATGCACTTCAAGTCAGATGATATTTCACTTAATTTTCACAAATAAGAAACAGTCATACTGATTATAGGCATTGTCTTTTGACCACTGGTACTCGTCAAACCTTGTTCTAAGTTTATAACATGTAATTCTTTTTCAGGAACTTTCAGTGTTGCCATCATTCTATCAATGAGGCAAACAGAAGGCAAGCAAAGGTCTGGGCCACAGTAAGAGATTCAGATTCCTATAAACTGACACCGAAGCAGCTCAGCCTGTATATGTTTTTCTCTTTTCCTGGAGCCAGAGAAATCCAAGACTCACTGAAGTTTCCTCACTTCAAGTGTTCCCATATTAATCGATAAAGGAAGACTGTGTTCCTAAAGCACAACTTGAGGAAGAAAGCTGTTTAATCACAAAGCAAGCTATAGCACAGGAACCTAATGATGTTCTGGACCATAGCATGTCTAGGTATTATGTTAGAATAATAACAATGGGAACTTTATCTCAGGGCTATGTGTATATGATGGGTTCTGACACTAGCCTAAGGCAGCCCCCTTGGGAGACAGTGCGTAAGTTTGCTCATAGGAGCACACAATACAAGAGAGGAAAATTGAACTGGAATAAGATTTCTTTTCCTTATCAAATACTAATCCTTATAATTCTGCTCCCTCCACCTCCCTTCTCCCCTTTCAGTAAAAGAGAACTAACATCCCCTACAGCTAGTCTATAGACCATCACGATCAGTAAAACCAAGTATGACTAAGAAATTAAAGTAACCAATGGTTAGTCACATTAAGGACCACTTCATTTTGCTATGAAGAGTAGAAGAACTTGTGTCTTGATTTTCTTCTACTTCACAAAGGGAAATCAAACACAACAACAACAACAAAAACACTGTGCCAGTTTCACTTTATCCATGCCTGACTTCACATAGCAGACAACACTAGAAGACAGTGGATAGGCAACTACACTGTCAAGTCTAAAGAATTCCCAGGTCTTATAAATATCAGTCTATTAGGGACCACTTCGATGTCCAAGGAATGTCAGGAGCCATTTTTAAATTTTTAAAAAGTAAATCTTTAAAATAAGATGAAATTTGAAGCTGAACCACATACCCTCAAATGAGTAACAGCAGCATGTGGAAGGCTGGAGCAGGAGGAGCACATGTTTGAAACATGCCTGGGCCACATAGTGAGATCTTGTCTCTAAAGTAAGAAAGCTGAAGCTCGCCCAACAGAAAACACAATGTAGTACAAAGAGGTCATAGGTTTGTCCTCGGGTACTTGGTACAGGACTCCCCTTTACTCCTGAAAGAACTTTTATTCTGGGTTTGTCTTCTATTAATCTTATGGATACTGAGGCAACTAAACAAATTTATTTTTCTACATCTAAGTAACTCATTGATTGTTGTGTCAGCAGATACTCTAGAAATAATTTTCAAAAATACTTTGTCAAAATGTTTGAGACTTAATTTTGCTATTTTGGTTATTAATTGAGAATATGGTTATTATTCATATATATGAATATACACACACATATATATATGTATATATATATATATATATATATATATATATATATATATATATATATATATATATAAAATGTATGTGAGTACATCTGTGTGTGCTGGTATATGCACATGTGTATATGCAGTTGGGCACATCTGCATTCACTTGTGTGGCAGCCAGAGAAGAACACTAGGCATTTTTCTGGATCACTTCTCATCTTAATCTCTTAAGACAAAGTGAGTCATTAACCTGGACCTGGGTCAGGAAACCTGCAGCCAGCTGACTCCAGTGTTCCCTCTGTCTCCACCTCAAGAGTGCTGGAGTTTCAGGTATGTGAGCAGCCATCACTTGCTTTTTACAATGGGTGTTGAAATCTGGACTCAGATCCTCCTGCTGCATATGCAGCAAGCATTCTTACCCACGGAATGATCTTGCCTGCCCTAAAAGAAGAAGTGACTGATGGAGTCTTCTGTACAGTTCTGTGATACTTTAGGAAATAAGGCAAAATACAAAAGGAAGCAATATTTACTAAGAAACAGGATAGTGAAAATGCCAGCATAGGCTAATTCGACATTACTAAGGACATTTTAATGCTAACACTAAGAATAAGCCGATCTTAAAGAAAGAATAAGCCGATCTTAAAGAAAGAATACAAGTTTCACAGAAAGTAAAATAATTCAAAAGCATTAAGCATGGATATACCCACATGTATGTGCACAGATACACACATACAGAGTAAGGGTAGGGAGCAGATTCTGGGAAGGACAGGGGTTGTGGTAGGGTGGAGTAGGGGATAGTGTAGAGAGTGAAGGAGAGTTGGATATGACTAAGTATACTGTGTGCATTTATGAAGGTTTCACCATTAAACCCATTCTTTTATAAAAATAATATGTGCTAATAAAATTCAAAACATTTAAAATGAATGGAACAGTCAGATATTTTCATATTCATCTTTACTACATCACAATTGCTTCAATATTACTTAAAGCATAAATTAAAAGCTCCTATCTCAATCCTACAAGAGCACAATGATGTCTTGACATGCTAATTACAAATGGATTAAGTGTAAGGTTTAGACATTGCCTATCCAACTACAAAATGATACTGGCATATATCTACACTGACATATACCTGCACTGGCATATACCTGCACTGGCATATACCTGCACTGGCATATACCTGCACTGGCAGTGTCATTCCCAAACCTGTGTTTATGGACTTCAGTGACCTTCTACCATATAACCTTTTAAACACACACATAGCTCTCTGTGCATGTAATACAGAGAGGAAAAGAACTTATCAATTTTAAAGAAAACCAGTCTTAAATGTGAGTCAGAACAAAATACTGTATGTTAATAAAAATCTAGCAGGAATAAAGGACAGAAACCTAATCACTGCCATGCACTATGATTTAATTTTGAACATCTATAGAAATAATAATATATATATGTGTCTTTCAAATCTGTCAATAAGAGGTAGAAGCATAGAGCAACATGGGTTATTACCATTCACTTGCATATTCATTCATTTGAGAATACTGAGCTGTAGTCACATGCTAATTAAGGATTCATATTTGAACACAGAAAGATTTTGTGAGCATAAAACACATAGAAGACAATTATATGACAAAAAGCTTTAATTAAGTACTGTGTGATAGTCATAGCTCATGGATAACTATGCTTCTGCCTACATGTAGGCTGTGTCATTGGATTTACCTGTATTCTCTGTGATATTAATATAATGATATACCCTGGAAATTAATTTATAATCATGAATGTCAGTTGTTAATCACCCATGTGTAGGGTCAGTAAGATGAATTTTCTCAGGGTGGTGAAACTGAAGGTTCTCAGCTCCAATGAAATCAAGTCTAACACACTGTCTCCAACATTTCCTCTTTTCTTTAATCAAAAGATTGAGCAGTAACAACAAATGCTTTCTGAAAACCCACTCTAACTAGTTCAGCTAGTACTTAAAGTTCTTTTCTCAAACATACCATTCTGTGATTGTAATGATGCCGTGCCACAGAGAAGAAGCTCAACCTCAATGTCTAACCTAATGGTACAAACTGTGTTCTTATCTTTACTGTGACTCTATGGCCTTTGAAAGTATCTCTTAATTATTAGGTAGTTATGCCTTTCTTTAATTAATTTATTTTTATTAATCATTCCATTCATTTACATCTCTAATGATAGCCTTCCTGGTTATCCCTCTAGAAGCACCCCCATCCCACAACTCCCTCTCTTCCCCCATGCCTCTATGAGTGTGCTCCCCCCACCCCAACCCTCTTCAGCCCCACCCCTCCAGCATCTCTCTGTGCTGGGGCATCAAACCTCCAAGGGACCAAGGGCCTCCCCTCCCATAGACATTAGACAAGGGCTTTCTATATTAAGAACACCAACTAGGGCTAGGCTTGCCCAATGAATTCCTCATTAAAAACAAGATTGACTATATGTGAACACTGATGAGAATATATGTGTCTGGTGAGTGACACTGAACATCTCCAGATCTAGGAATACCAGCCCAAGTCTACAAACCCAAGAGGGGACTGGAAGCTGGTGACAGTGCAGAGAAGACTCATCTGGGCACCTGAACATTGCAGAGCTGTATGGAAACAGGAAAGTGTTAGGGTCATGCCACGGGGGGCAATTGGGATGATGATGAAGGGTGAAACAGGCTGTGAAAATGTCTAGAAGATATGATGCCTTGAGATGAGGGCACACAGACATAACACAGGTTATGTGTATGAGACTGCTCTTGCAAGGGCAATGAATTTCTACAGAACCAGCAATTCTAAAGTGTCACCAGAAGAACTTGTGCAAAACTACTGAATCCTTGTGTTCACTGAGAATTGAACAGAGTTTGCGTTTCATAAAATTTCCTTCAAGAGCTTACAAAAGAATGTTGGTAGAGCCAGTCCAAAAGCTCTTTAAACTATCACGGAAGTTATCATCCAGTGTGACTTTATCATTATAATTTTTTTTATATCTACTAAAGTGTATGATGATGTTACAAGGTACTTTGGATTTACTAGCTATAATTTCCTAGCTATTGAGTCATATAGAGCATTGACTTTTAATCCTCACACTTAAGGGAGACAGTTTCTTTTAAGTTTTTTAGTAGTTTGATATAAATTCTTACATGTGTTTGGTGTGCTTTCCTCTGACCATCAATCTAATTCTAACTATGTATATTTTATTACCTAGCTAACAAAGTGAAATATATTGAGTATGTTTCTACACTAAAACTTTAATATTTAAGAAACTATGTAAACATAGCTGCCAAATCAAAATATAAGGTATCTGAGTAAATATAAATTTCAAATAGACACTAGAAACACAGATTATTTTAGGTAAACTAATATTAAAATAAAACATTATTGGTTTCAAGAGGCGGCTCAGTGGATAAGAGCACTTTCTTTTCTTGCAAATGACCTGGGTTTAGTTCCAAACAACCACATGATTGCTTATAACTGTCTATGAAGTTCAATTCCAGAGGATCCAACACTCTCTGACCCTGTGGGCAACACACAGACTTCACTAGTATACATACAAGGAATTGAAACACTCATAAACATTTTAAAAACTTTTAAAATTATCTATTTCAAATTTAAATTAAATCCATGGCTCTTAATTTTTATTTGCAAAATTTGTCAGTTCTTTTATACAAAGTGAATGATTTGTAAGAAAACTATTTAAGCAGAGAGAGCAAAGGAGAGGGAAAGGGAGAGAGATGGAAAGACAGAGAGAGAGAGAGAGAGAGAGAGAGAGAGAGAGAGAGAGAGAGAGAGGGAGAGAGAGAGGGAGGGAGGGATAGGGAGAGAGGGAGAGAGAGAGAGAAAGAGAGAGAGAGATTTTCTCTGCTCCCAGATTATCAACAAAATTGGAAAAGAACCTTTTCTTTTCTTTTTTAGGTCAATGCATTTCAAAGTCTAATCCATAGCAGAAGACAAGCAAGGCCACCTCACAGCTGGGAAAGCTGCTGACATTCTCAGGAGAATATGAAGGCAAAGGGCCTGAGTCAGGGGAAATGTTATTGACCATTCTGTATAAGGCATGTATCCATCCCTAGGGGTGGTCTAGGGTCTTTCTGCAGATAGGTAGAAAAGAATGCTACCTGTGATACAAATACATCATATCCCCAAAACTTTAAAGGTATATGTTGTATCCTAATTGAGAGGAATCCTACCTTGGTAAATCATCTAAGACCATGACACAGGAGTCTACCAAATCTAAAGATAAGGAACAGTAAAGAACTTGTTTTAGAAGGTCAAGGGTAAGTGGCCATAGTGATGGTTCAATGTTTATGAGTGAGTATTGATCTTGCATATGATCTGAGTTTGGCTCTCAGTGTCCATACTGAGTAGCTCACAATAGGTTATAACATGAGCTACAGGGATCGTATGTCCTCTTTTCAGCTCCATGGGCATCTGACTACACACACACACACACACACACACACACACACACACACACGAGCAATTTATAATATAAACAAAATAAAAGTAAAACCTCAAGAGGATGCATGTAATCTACCATCCCCGAACTATTGAAACTTTGCCTCAAAGATATAAAATAAAATCAATTAACAAAGCCTCACAGAGTTTTAAAAGCACAGCCAAAACTTCCTAGCAAACAAGAATGGCTTGCATTCTTAGCTTGTGTGGAAACAGGTGGCTCTGCTAAGGAAAAACAAGGGGGTGGGGCCTGGATAAAATGGCAAGACTGTTTTAGCTCCCTATATGCATGACAGGACCAAGATGGTACACAAACTTGGCAGGTGATTAACCTACTAGTTAAGTCCTGCCAAACTCCCCAGCTTCATTTCAGCAGGACCTGAAAACATATATCAGAGAAGGAAAGACAGAAAGACAAAGAGAGCAGAAGTGAGGGGAGGAGCGGCATCCGTTCTCGTTCTCGGGTGATCATGGAAGAAAACAGGACACTCCCTCCTTTCCTAGGTCTACATATTCGAGACTTCAAAGGAGTGGTTTTTAATGATTTGATTTGTTATCTATAAAAACTATGGATGCTCCTTTATTTTTCTCCATCAAATGTTTTTACCTTCTCCACAGTCTGAATAAATCAGATAGAAGAGACTATTGTCTGCATTTTAGAGATAGGGACAGAGACTAGCAAGTTTTTGTTTCTTTTTCTAATTTTCTTTCAAATTTATGCATGCTCAGCACCGACAGCATTGCTCCAGCGTTTAAAACAGACATTATACCTGGGAACCAAAAATTAACTTCAGAGGCATGAAGACAGACAATAAGTTAAGAAAGATGAGGTAAGATGTGAGATATGTTTTGTCTTGGGTCACCTGACAATGAAGATGTACTTAATGGTGATCTGTTCAAAACAGAATTCAGGCAGCTATGCCACGGTGTTCAAAGGTAAGAAGGGGGAATCAGAAAAAAGAAAAGGTATGGAGTATGAGCCTCCTTAAATTATCTGTGTCATGGTCTTCCTGGGTAACTTCTGCAGCACTAGATATTACGACTTTCCATAAAGCATGAATTGTACCATGTGACATATATTTCAACAATATACTTTTAATCTAGTATCCTCCATGCTTGCTCAATATAATATGCTCACACAATACAAGCCATGTTAGAGTTTTCCCTTTACAGATGAGGACCTATTACAAAGCACTGGGGTAAAGCCAATTTCTGCAGTCACATGGATCAGACGATCTAAGTTTAGGCATCGCCCACCCTCTATGTGAGGTTCAGTCCCTGTGTTACTGTAAGGAGAATGTTCGTGACTGTGCTCACAGTGGAAAGAGGTGTGTGTAAGCTGAAGGACATTGATGGCTTTCCCAGATTGCACACTTCCTACACCATGTCTTCTTCCTGATGCAGGTTTCAAAGGAATAAGGTTGAGAGTCAGTCATCTAGGAGGCTTTACAATGAGACAAGGAAGGAAAAAATTAACGGGTCATGCTAAGATAGGGGAAGAATATGGCAGAATCCTAGATTTGGGAACAGCGTTAAATGCTTCCTAAACATTAAGGTCAAAAGGAGTCTGCAGAGCTGGGCTTACTGTAGTTCCTCGTTTTTTAATTGCTTAAGACTTTCAGAGCAGAAGTAACCAGGAGAGAGAAGATCAACTCTGAACCGCACTAAACTGGTCATATCACAGCTAGGGGCAAATGTGCTACCTTTTGTGAGACAGGTTTGGCAACCTATGTCATTTGCATAATTCTGCTAAAAAAAAAAAATCCAACTTTGAACATTTATTGTGCGAATCTCTAAGTTGAGACAGTGTCCTAGAGAAAACATCTGGAAGGACTGGAGCAGGAAAGCTGAGCAGCCACTGCGACTAACTGGACAAAGTAGATTCTCCCATGGGACTGTGTACCATGAATGTTTGTGGGTCACTAGAAGCACTGTGACAAAGTAATGGGAATCGATGGTGGAAGACACCCAGGTTTTAGGTTAAAGAGTTACCATTCATGTAGGTGTGACATATATAGGAACACATGGCTATGTACACATTTACAGATCCCAGCAGTTTTCTAATATTTAAAGAGATAGCAAACACTTCATTTGTTGTTATTGTTTCTTGTTGTTTGTTTGTTTGCTTGCTTGCTTGCTTTGTTTTGTTTTGTTCTTTGTAGCCCTGGCTGTTCTGAAACTCACTGACTGTAGACCAGGCTGCTTGCCTTTGCTGGGACTAAAGGCCTGTGCTACCACTGCCTGGCTTACAGCACAGACCATGCCACTTAGTGTTTAAGGGTAGAAGTTGCCAAGCACTACTTTAAAAATAAAATCTAAATACTTTGTTTTTGAAAATATAAAAGTGTAATAGTATAATTTTTCTTAATATTGTCAAGTGACAAAAAATCCCTTTTATTACTTCAAGTGTTAGGTGTGGGTGCTGTTTTTGTGGGTTTTGTAAGAGTACACTCGGTGCTTTATTTTGTGTTTCCCCTGATCCAGAGGAAGTTTCTGTGCTCCTGTCGTGAATCTATCTTTATTTTTATCATCTGTCTAGTACTTTACTTTACATCTAAACTGTGAAGCATAACTTACAGTGACTTTTTTTAAACTATTCAATTGCTTGAATCATTTTAAAACTTTGCATTCTTTTTTCTCAATATTCTCCAGTATGTTTATCTGGCTAATTATTTGCATTTTTTTGTTAATTAAATACCACATACATTAGGTTTTGACCAATATTTTTTAAAATGCATATGTAATAATAGAATATAGATTATCTATAGATGGACAGTTAGGTAGATATGAGAGTAATAGTCTATGTAAGAGAGAGTTCCCAATTATATCTAAGCTTAGGTCTGAATAAACTTTTTTAAAAATTCAGATAGTGCTAAGCAGTAACTTCATACTGACAAGCATTACTCTCTTAATCCCTTATGAACTACTGAGAAAATGTGATAAGTTGGCACTTCTGAGGAAAAAAATGAGCACACATATTTATTTATTTTAATTAATTCAAAAAATGAATAAGTTTTACCCATACAGAAACTTCACCACTACAAAATCCAATTAATTTATTAGCTACCAGCCATATGCAGCTATTTAAACTTTAACTACAACATATTAGTATATTCTTCAGTCAACTAGATTCCAAATATGTTACCCAAATGTGGCTAAAAGCTTTTTTGATAGATGGTACAGAGAACAATTTTAAGAACAATTAAGTTAATATTTATGTACCCAAGAAATTATTACTATTATCACTATTGCTAATATTATCTGTGGTGCTGTGGATTAGACACAGGCACTTGTAACAACTTGTTTGTAACCCCTGGGTCACACCACTCTTACTCATCCTTGCTCCCAGCCATCCACTAAGTACTTTACGTGCTTGCTTAGAGTCAGTCCTATTCATGCCCAAGCCATTTGATACTAGAAAAACCAACCGAAATACAAGTGTACAGTGAATAAGAGATGTTCTTCTAAGTTGAAAGTTTTAGAAAGAATAAATAAAATTCAATCACTTTCAAAATACTGTAGAGTTGAATGGATGGAAAATTAGAAAAAAAGACTCAAGGAAAAGAGAATTATTCCTACTTTTTCTTTCTAGTTAACGACATCCATGAAGCAACTGAAAATTAGAGATCACAGGTGACAAATCTTGTGACTTAAAGAAGATATTCATACATATATACATATACATATACATATATATACATTGTTAGAAGGTATATATTTGTGTGTATGTGTATATATAAAACTATATATAAACTTATCTATCTATCTATCTATATCCTTTTATTTATATTTATGTAAATTTTCTCCAGGATTTTTAGTTTTATAATGTATGTAACACATATGCACTATTTTTAGTTATTTTTTAATGAATTATTTATTAGGGCATAGGGAGATAGTTTAGTTAATAAGTCCTGTACTTGTAAGCATTACAATCTCTATTTAGTTCTCAGAAGTCAAGCATGGTGGTATGTGTTACTATCTCAGAAGAGGGAATGAAAAGACAGGCAGGTTTTGAGTCTTGCTGGCCACCCTGTCTACCTTAGTTGTTGTGCCCCTGTCCCAAGACTGCGAGAGACCATGCTTCAAGAAAAAGATAGAAGAATAACATTTAATTCTTGATGTCACACCCAAAGTTGTATCACATGTACATGCACATGTATACACACACACACACACACACACATACTTTTTTATGTTTTAATTAATCAACTCTGGACTCCACTGGACAAAATAAACAGCAAGTTTTCTAGTGCTCATAGAAGATTGCAAACCTATGTAATATGTTATTCCTAGAAACTTAGCCTTTTCATAATGGCTTTTGTCATTTTGAGAGGGAAGAGAAACACAATGGGGGTTTTGGAGGTTTCATATGAAGGTATAAATATGACTACACATAACTCACACTTTCCATATAGCATAGTTAAATTAAGATTAAGGCACACATATTATGAAGAAATAAGAACAAGCCTTGAGATCAGCCTTCAAGCATATTCCAAAGTTACTATAATATTCCTAATATCTCCTATACAAAATTGAAAGATCTTTAAAAGTCTACTTTGATTTAGGATTGTTCTTCTATGTCAGAATACTTTTATTTTATTGAATTTTTTTTTAAATTCATGAAAGAGCACTTGAATATGTCTTAAAACATCAATGATACAGCAAGAGTTGTGCATTATGAAAGAACTTATTTTTTTATACAAGGGTTTTGAACTTATAAATATTAGTGACTGGTTAGTTTCATAAATCTTCAAGCATTACCTCACAGGTCTTAATTAAGACTAGGGTGTAGAACCATCAGTTGCCGTTAGAATGCCTACAATACAATAATAATACATTGCAAAGTGTCTGGAAATATCTTGGAAAACACAAAACTTTACACTGAAACAAAAGTTATTATAATTTTGTACAGAGGTTCTTAACACAACCCATAAATATCCCAAAGTTCAATTAAATACAACAGGCATTGACTCAATACAAATGTGGTTCTTTCTAAATATGTAAAAAAGTAGAAAGGCAGATCACAGTCCCTTTGGGCACTGATTATTATTAATGGAACTTAGAGTAATTGCTATGGGAATGAACGGTGTACATAGACTTTGGGGAATCAAAACAGAAACAGTCTCTCTTTCTGCATCAGTAAATGTTTTGTGGATGAGCATGATAGTATCTTGTTATAAAAGTAGGTGTGCTGTTTATGCCATAGAGATTAAAGAACAAATTAAAAATTTCAGGGCATGCCATTCCTCATTCAGACATTTCACATCTATACCCTATGTGTCTCAGGAAAAAAGCAGGGGTCAGTCAGCCCATATCAGTACTAAATGGTTTTGTAGAGAAGTGGGGCATGGGTTTAAGGCTCACGATGACAGACCCTGAATCCTATACCTTGGGGAATCTCCTGTGCTCATGAGTCACTCTTTGCTAATAGGAAGTAAGAGGAAAAAAATGACTCACTTATTCTAATAGCTCAGTTTATGTGCTGCTGGATTATTTTCAAAAGGACTCATGCCGAGTAGTTTATGTGATTCCTTTATAGCTCCTCTGGCTAACTTAGTTCACAGTATTGTGAACTCTCAGTATTATGGACTTGGTTAGGTTTTTCCACCTAAGACTCAATCCCTTGCATAGGATGCTGGTTTGTGCTCTGCTTTGCTTTCTTTGCATTTTACATTAATGTCATGTGCTATAAAGAATGTAAGGTAAATCAGAGGCGACAGGAGAAGGGGCAAAAGGTGCTTTAAATATTATCAAAGTGCATTTACCAAATGAATTGAATCAACCACTCCGACTGTAAACATATCACACCATGACAGAAATAAAGTGGTAAAATATGATTAGTTAAAAATTGAATGTTTTTTGTTATAGACGATCCTTTATCTGATACAAATTATACAGCTCTTAGCATACAGTAAACCCTGCTGCCAATTTGGATGGTTGGTCCTATGTGACCCAATGCCTATCCTCAACATGTATTATGATTGCCTTCAATTTTAGGATCCAGTTTACCTATTTCTAACTTGTATCATCATGGTCCTAGACCTTGGTATATTTCAAATTAATCTTGTCAACTTTTATATTAATATTTGCCATTGAGTTTTATTCAGAAACATACAGGAATCTTAGCAGCCCTAGAGATGACTTGGAAAAATATATCATGTTCAAAGGCAAAAATATAATTATCAAATATAGCTTTCTCACCACACCAAGTTTTAAAACTCTTCTCAGATGCTATGCCCCTTGCTCTTCAGAATTTTTATTATTTCTATGTAAGCAGTGTAATGAGTTATAGTTTCATCTTCCTTAGGCTTTATTCCTAGGTATCTTCAATTCCAGTTCCCTTTTGAAAGTACATGCACAAGATCATAATTCTATAACTTGATATAATAGTTACTTTAGTGTGTGTGTATGTTTGTGTGCATGTGTGTGTGGGTGCTGTTCAGGTACTCACAGAGATGAGAAGAGGGCATTGGATTGCCTATAGACTGAGGTACAGGTGTTATGAACTATCCATGTTAGTGCTGAAAACTAAACTCAGGTCCTCTGAAACCTTCATAATGGCTGAGCCATCTTTCTAGCTGCCTATTATAGCATTTTATAGCTTATTTTAAAGTACATATCATAGTTGTCCTCTGTAGGACAATTAACTCTCCTGCATTGAACAGAAGTCAGGACTTGCTTTGCAATAGTATGTATTTGATCCTTTCAGTGTGTATATCATGTGACCACCAGATCTATGCAACCAGTATTGGGGTAAACACACACACACACACAAACACACACAGACACACACACACACACACACACACACACACACACACACAAATGAAATGAATGTTATTCTTCAGGGCTAATTGATGAAAAAGACATTCCAGCTAACTGCTTTCTTTCTTGGCTATTTCTCCCATATTTGTGCACAACCAACACTATATGACAGGATACCACTTCTAGGATACCATTTCTATTCCCCAATACACACCTTCTCTTTATTTCTTGGAGTTTGCTTTTGGGGGCATGATCTCAAAAAAAATCTTTCTTTCTTTTTTTTCTGAGACACTAGTAGTCAAGAATTAAGGTGACATGTATATGTATATATATGTATATACATATGTGTATATATTTATGAAACATGTATATTTATATGACATATGTCAAATTACTAGAGATAATTGTAGTTGCAAATTAAAATGTTTAATGTCAAACGCTATTTAAATTTAGAGGTGAAAATAATCTATGCAAGATGAAATCACTAACATATTGTCACACTAGAATACACTAAAACGGGCAGCAAACAAAATGTATTCTAAAATGTCTCATTTACATTATTACATGCTAATATAATATGCCTTTCTAAATAAAAATGTTTCCAAATTTTAAAATTACATTTTACATCATTTTTTAATCATTAAATTTCATGACCTCTTTGTGAGGTTCGTAACAGAAAAAAAATCAGTTATTTGAAAAATAAAGAATATAGAAGAGAAGAAAGACACATAAAATTAAAAATTCTGAGTTTTAAAATTATTAAATGAGACTTTTAAAGTGACCTATAATTGAAATTACTATTAAAAAGAATAATGGTTTATCTGAAAAAAATATTTACATGGTTAACACAGATATGGATTATTTAAAACTAGAAGCTATGATGAAGTAAGTATTAAGTTCATTCTACTTTTTATTTCAGAGAGAAAGTATTTCCAAATTTTAAATTGTACATATAGAATAAATCAAAACAGTAAAAATAAATCAATATATTACTGACTTAGAAGAGTCTGGAACTTAAGGTTAGGAAAATTTAATTGGGTCAATAAAGGAAATTCAAGTTTAAAAAAATCTTCACAGACTGAAATCTTATAGCCCCTTTATTGATCCTATAAATATATACTGTTTAAGATGTATAAGCATTAAAAGAATATAATAAAAAATAAGACTTGGACTTTGCCCTCAAGGAGCTTACAGTCTAGTATGGAAAATACAAGTAAACATATATATAGGTATAACATAAGATAGAAAGTGATGGGTCATGAGAAAATTCAGATAACATGAAATTTACTATCATTTAGACATGCTCTTTCTGTAGTATCTAAGTATAAAATAATAAAGGGCCAATAATCTATTTGAAAATGCCAAATTTTGTGATTACATTGATGAAAGGAACAAAAGTTTCAATATTAACACAACTTAATTGACTATGCATCCATTCTTTCGAATGGTAAACACAAAATAACAACCCATGAGAAATAGCGTTGTGCCGTTGCTTACAAGTAGACACAAGCAAAATCTTAACCATCAGGTCTGGAATGATCAGGTAAATGCATTAAGGCCTCATGTACTCATGACACATTACTTTCTTGCACAGAAATTGGCTTGGTCAGATTAAAGAGATGAAGAATTCCTCGATGGCTCAAGTGTGCTCCAAGGAAAGCTAGAAGGTTGTACAGTTAACTCCCAGGGTGTAACTCTAAACCATACAACCTACTACCTCAACCCGGATGCACACAGCTTCCAATGTTTCTTCAAACTCCTTATCATATCTTCAGTCCGCTCCTCCAAATATGGCGGCCAAATACCTAAGGGCTTGGCAAGGTTGTAGATAGAATATTCTAGCAGTTTACAAATCAACTTCAATTGTAGCTTACAGGACTACCCTAATGTGGTGGGTTGATAGTATAGGTCACATGAAGCATCTTCTGACATCTCCTTTACCACACTTCCATTAATGTGAGCACATTTAAAAGTTGGTAGTGTTAGGCCTTGATTTTGAAGAGAAACAGGTTCAAGTGTAATGTAAACACCTAGTGATAGACTGTACTCTGTTGTTGAAGTGGATAAGACACATTAACCCACTGAAAAAGTGTACTGAAGTTTCTTGACCATAGCTGTGCAGATTTTGCTCAAAGCCAGCTATTTAAAAACACCAACCTTTGGAAAGCAGTTTATTGCAGTTGAATTTAGCCTTGAATGGCTCTGCTACAAATCCTTCCAGAAAGTCAACAATTAAAACTTGCCTTGTAAGACATGAGAGGATTAGTATATACCTGAAGGACAATGGAGATACTACTGTTCCAAGGCTATGAAGAGTACTGGAGTATGAACAGGAGTGCACTGAGATGTGATGGAGCAGCAATTACCCTGTGCTTGGTCAGATCACCACACTGCCACAGACCCATAGAAACGAGCTTGTGCGGTCCACTTCACCACAAGATCGGATCTACGGGTTTATGCCAATGGGCATCGTCTCACATGGACATTTTACTAATGTAGCATCTGTTCTAAATATCTATTGCAAGTAGGGGATACAAATAAAATTAATATTTTAGTGTAAATATTTTTAAAGGCTGTACTTTCAGGATGCATATTCTCAGTTAAAGATGTTCAAAAATAACTGACTTAAATACAGGTTTATAAACATGAGGATTAAGAAGTAACTTTCAAGTTTTCTTTTCTTTCTTTTTTTCTGTTTTTTTTAGAGATTGATTTTGTCTTTAAATTGTGAATATTTTAGCATTGTTGTTAAACTGTTCTAATTAAGAATCTAATATATGCATAATGAATTATGCTGTTGTGAGGCACAGATATATTATGATAAGTCTACAACTAAAAAAGAAATTATTAAGTTGTATATGCACTAGAGTGATTATATTTATTCACATAAAACAGTGATTTTTGAGATTTAGTCACATTATAGCTTTTTTAAAAACAAATGAGATTTTGTGAAAAACACAAAAATCACAAATTCTACGTTATGATGAAATTAAACGTTTACAGTAGTGAGGAAAAAAAAGGTATAAAAAAATCCCTAAAATCAATGACATGATCAGTGTTATTTCTGCTATTCTGGACTGTTTACATCTGCTCATAGCACACCAAAGAGCATACATCCCCTTTCAACAAAACACATTTAAATTTATTTCTCAAAAACTATATCATTTCAACAAAACATACAGTCACATATAACTCCTTTGTTCAACAGGTTGAAACTAAATAAATGATTCTTAATTTTGTAAGCTACTACACTGGAAGAAAGCAAGCCAGTGAGCACACATGAAACCAGTTACATGTACTTTTTTAGGATTCTAAGCTCATCTGCAGCAAAATTATAAGTTGTATAATCGTTAATCATTTCACTCATATCTAAAATGATTTAGCTTTTCTTAATTATATCTTCATTGTGAAAAATAATACTGCATAGTAATTACTTCATGATTTGGCGTGTTTTGAAATAAATAAAAATAGAATGTATTTTATAGAGTTTAATACAGATAATTTGGCCTACACAAATTTTCACCATTATTTATTTTCAAATCATTCTCCTACTTATTAAAACTGTAGTAAATAATCAACAATCATGCATCCAATTGTAGTAAAAATATTTCATCATATATTTATACATTTCATGTCTAAAGAAAAAGAGGAAACACTGGTTGTAGTCTTTTTACTTCAAAATATACTTTTCCTTTGTTGTCTTACTAGATATATGAAAAAGATTAACAAACAAACTATGAGTTTATACCTTTCTCTCAGATTTTACTTCTTTTTCTATGGTATAACTACTGAGAACATATTTTTCTTTTCACTAATAGCTTCCTATTCAACCATCTTGTACCTGTATTGTATAAATCAAAGTACACATATGTCCTCAGAAAGATAGAAACTGGGCATTAATCACAAAGCCAAACAAAAGGTTGACAAAGGCAAATAACACTGTAAACTCTTGAAAGAAAACCATCAATAAAATTCCCCTCATAAAGGGAAGAACAATTTCTTATACCAAACACAAACATAGTAAATTTCTCATTAGTATTCTAGATTAATTATACTATACACTTGTGCCTTTTCGTTTACCTGAGATGATTTTCTCCTGTGGTCATTCTCTTCTCTTCTCATATGCACTTTAAATGTTCCCCTAAAACAACCACAAAAGGAAAATATCAGACAACTGCCACCTACAGGGATCATCTGTGTAGATTGTGAGCTAAGGAAGGAGGTGGCCGGGAAGAGAATAGTGTCAAAAGGGGGACACCCTTAAAAGTCTTTCTCTTAAGGCTTGGCCGAGCCCAAGGGCCCCACCCCAGGATACTCATATGACACAAAAATACTTTCACAGTTCGCAGCTACATGTTCATTTTGGTTGGCCTTGCTTTCACGGGAAGAGTTCTCAAAGTGAAAGGATGTGCTTCTTACGGAAGTGACTAGGTTCTTCACAATGAAGGAGTGGAAGCTGAAAAGAGCTATGGATTTGGCATGGAGCTTAATAAGATAATTAAGAGTGTGGAGATTAATGGCTCCTAAAATAACATTCAAAATGTTTTTTTTTTAACTAAATGATCAAGAAACATGAAAACAGGTTTATCAATATTAATTAAGCCTTTGGAGGTTGGCTTTCCACTAACAAAGGAGGAATAAGAGCTTATTCTGTAAATAATTAGTGAACAATAACTAATAAAGTCAATAAAACATTGCTTCAAATGTTATCTTTATATTAGGTCTGGGTAATGTCTGATAATTCTTTCACAATATAACCAAAATGAAGACAGAATTAACCAACTGTATAATATTTCTCTTTGTTTATCCTACATGTTTATGATATCATGAAGTATAATTTTAAAATCATAACAATTATGCTAAAGTTTACTTCTCATGGATAATATTATCATGTCAGTTCTTAATATGAAAATTGTAATCTTGACTGATACACAGTGCATGTCCCAAAGCATTTTTTCTTCTTTCCAGAGATTTTCCTGCATGTTTAGAAACACTTTTAATAAAGAAATTTTTAAAAAGGACATACCATCTAATCCTCTACCATTAAAAAAGGAAAAACTGCATTTTGTTACAAGATGGTGAATTTGCTCAGCAATTTCCTTCTACAGAGAAAATAATTAGAATGCAATGTGTTCACCTGCCGAGTCCAAGCAACTCAGAGCTTGAAGCAAGTTTGTACAGACTTTCCCCCTGCAACAATGAAGGGCAACTTCCAACGCTTCTCAACTGCTCTAGGGCAAATTCTTTTTCCTTGTATTTTTAGAAGTAGAATTATTAAGGAGCAAGCTATTCTTTTACTTCTCAACGGAGAATATGCTCTTTTTTTTATCCCCATTGCACTTCTACTACAACCGGTGTAAAAAGTGATTTTAGTTAGCATTCTATGGATGCATTTTTGAAGCAAGATCTCTTTATAGAACTTCGAGAAATTTCTTGTTTTGCATTTCAAATTGTGAGTTACAGAAAAGGTTTTACTTTCTTTACTACTGATTCCCAAGCCCGTTTCTCCACAAAAAACATTACTGGCCATCAAAATCAGAAATAAAACACACTACTGTCTGCCCAAAACTTCTGTGAACAACCAAAGCAAGAAGCATATGTCTATAGAGAGTTTTTCTATTTCCAGTTTAGTGTCTATACTAATCACGATTAGAGTAAGAAAGAAAAAGAAAAAAGTGTAAAGTGGGTAATGAGCTAAGAATAAACTGAAAGTGCAAGGACTATGATTTATGGAATAGAAAGCATAAAAAGAAACAAAAAAAAGTTATACCTGATATGAAAGTGCGGGTTCACCAAGTGCAATGTACTGCTCTTAGGCCATTGTTTTTGAAATAATAATAAAAAATAAATAAATAAAAACAAAAAAGGCTCATAAGTTTGTGTTGCCTTCCAAGCTGGTTAACGAAGCCCGATGTCTCACGAGTTGGACAAACCAAAGTTTGCTTTTTTTGGTTTGTCTCGGTTTGCATTTTTGTTTGTTTGGTTTTTTTTGTTTGTTTTCACGCAGGCATACCGCATCATTATCAGTATTTTTCAGCACTCTAGCGAATACTGAGAGGCTCAGGGGTTTTGTTTGGTTTGGGTGTGTTTTTTGCTGTTTCTTCAGGGCTCCTGGTATTTCTCAGAGAAGAAGGTCCAGAGGGCTTGTCTTCAGTCTCTTCTCCATATTCCAGGCACAAAACACTGCACAGAATCTGCACCAATCATTGCCATCGACTGGCAGCAGAATGGTGGAAGGTGGGAGAGACCCGGAATCCTTCCAGGCTGTGCTGACTTGAGAAATGAGAACTGCACACGTTCGTCTCCCGAACCGAAGGGGTGAAAAGGCTGGGTGCCAGTTTGCTACTCGGCTGCAATGATCTCATGCTTACTGCTCTGTCGTCGTCCTGTTCGACCAGTTCAAATGCCTGTTCATTATAAACCAAATACATACATAAATAAATAACCCAAGAACTTGAATTCTTCAGTAACCAACAAAAGGGTATTAACATAATTTTTTTAAAAAAAAAAATCAGCAGTCAGAAAAGGTAAAAAAAAAGTAAAAAAAGCACATACAATTTTAGGATTCACTTGTTATGCCTCAATATTCTGTTATTATTTCCTTTTCTCTCTTTCTTTAGAGATAAGCAGCCGAATTTATCAGGCGTGAAAGGGGCAGCCTCCTGGTGGCCTGCCAAAAGCCCAGAATAAAGGCGAAGTTGTGCTTCAAAGCTCAGTTGCTTGCTGAGTCTGGCTAAAGTCAAGTATTAAGATCCACCATTTTCTGATCCTTGCTAGAAAAGAAGAAAAAAGTCAGGCCCGTTTGCTGCTTCCAAGTCTCCGTTGGCACCATCACAAAATCTCAGTCGTCAGGTCACATGATTCTCTGCCAAATGTAGAGTGAGCGCATTCCCATCAACCATTCTGCTGATACTGCGAAGGCAGCTATTGTCTCGTTTAGACCCAAAGTTCAGCCCACTCTTCATTGAATTAGCTGAAAAACGCATCACCTTTGGGGGCTGGGAGTCATGGAAACGTCTACCTGGCAAGCTGCCCACTTTTTCTGCCCATCAACCAGAGATGGGATTGTGCTGCTTAACGCAGTCATGACTTGGAATGTGAAGAGTCGTCCAAAGTGAATCTCATTCTTACAACGCCTGTTTCATTTGCACAGAAAACTCTGCCTCATAGGAGAGAGAGAGAGAGAGGGGCGGGGGGAGAGGGAGGAAAAGAGGGAGAGGGAGAGAGAGAGAGAGAGAGAGAGAGAGAGAGAGAGAGATCTTTTCTACAAGAAATAGCAAATAAAGGTTTGAACATGCTAACTTTGCAACTTTGTTTCTCAACGCACCCAGACGATTCTCAAACCGGAAGACTGAATGCCCTGCCCTGAGAGTTTTCTTCATTAAAGGCATATCTAATGCTTTCTTTTCTGTAAATGCAACAAACCTAGCACATTTGTTTCATTCTCCCACTTTAAGACTTTGAAACAAAACCAAACCTCCCATTTTTCCTTTCTGCATTTTTATTACTTTCTGATTTTTATCAAGCACCAATTTTGTACTACATGGCCACAATATCCACTAGCAACAGAGATGCATTATTGTTACCATCTCCAACAAAGTGGTCCCCTGAGAGGCTGGGGTGTCTCTTCCAGCAGGCAAACCCCTGCCATTGGGTCTTGTGCTAATCTCCATTACTACCTAGCACAGCTGCTTTGCAAGTTTGCTGAGGCTGACACATGTGAGAAGTGTCCTTTCTGTTCTCGTACTGGCTGTGGGTTGCTTGTGTGGCATGAAAGATGCCTTTGAAAGAGTCAGGGAGCATATCAGCAGCTCTTAGGCAATAAAATGAACTGCTTCCCCCTCCCTGGTGAGTTTCCATTCTAGCATGCAATGAGATTTTCCCATGTACAAACATTTCCATACTTTCTAACAAAAGTGGAGTGAATTTAGTGTTTAAATATTTCCTTAAGCAGAATGTAAAGCCAAGTAGCAAAGTACGCATGGTTACCATTTAAGCCACGATTGAAAATTTTGCAGTGATTATAATATTAAAATAAATTATGTTTGTAGTAAGTCTAAAATTATGTTCAGTGCCTTATCTGAGTAATGGATACACATCTCTCTCCAGGAATGCACATATATTAAATATTATTTGACAGTTCAAACCATGACTTCTCTAAACATTATTTGTGAATGTCAAAGAACTAGGAACCATCCTATCAATGGACTTAAAGGTTATTATCTTATTCTCGAGGTCACTTTAGGAGAGTAGGGGTGAGTATCACATGTCCATATGAGAAACATCACAGAATCCTGCCTGTCTGTAACTGAAAACTGCATGCAGTTCTACACAGTAGAACTTGAACTTAAACATGTGCTGAAGTTTGCAGTTGCCTTTCTCCTAGACTGAAAAATTCTGGGCAAAATTTTCTAGAGTCTTAACCACAACACTAAAGAGAGTTGGGTGGAGGATTGTACAGTGCAAATTTAAAACCCCTGTATTTTCAGGGTGTACAAAGTAGGTGACAGACATAGAATGAGAAATTTAAATTCATAGTGACTTTTCAGTTATACAGCAATTAAGCACGAGTGTCATAAGCCAAAAGGATGAGATTCCTGTGGGGCATCATTCAGAAACTACTCTGAGATAAGAAAAGGTCACTGTAAAACAGTGAAGCTAGTGTCCAGAGGAAATTTATTAGAGTTCAACTCTTCATGAAACAAGCAGGAAGATATTGAAGAGAAGAAAGGAAATTCCTAATAAATCTGAACTTTTGCCTTTCAGTAAAATCTCATTAATTAGTTTCTAACAATTTTACATTTAGCCTCCATAAATAAACTGATGTAAAAGGTGCATGGTAGCCTCCCAATTCCAAATGGAAGAAAACAAAGAAAAGGAATGTAGCAAATGTTTGTGTTTAGGAGCATGGAATAAATATTTTTATTTAAATCTTCTATTAAATACCACCAATATCCCTGAAGAATATGTATAAAACAGATAGAAAGAGACTGTGACAGAGTGAGAGACTATGGAGACAAAACTGCGGACTTTGGGTGTGAGGACTGGCATGCTCCTGTGTCCTTCACCTTTGCTTTGGCTGGTTTTTGTCTGTTTGCTTTTGATTTTGGGGAGTTTGGTTTTTTTTGTTGTTTGTTTTGTTTTGTTTTGTTTTGTCACTGGATCAGAAGAACAGTGGCCCACAATGACAGTAACTATTGGGACAATGCTGTTTTAATATTTCTTTCCAGTTTGTTTTGTTCAAGATGGGGTTTCTCTGTGTAGCCCTGGCTATCCTGACACTCACTGTAAAGGTCAAGCTAGCCATGAACTCAGAGATCTGTTTCCCTATGCCTCCTGAGGGCTGGGATTAAAGCCATACACCATCATTGCCCAGGTAGGCCATTGCCATTTTCTATAGTCAAACACCATAGAAGGAACTGTGGTTGTAGTCTAACCCACACTTACAAATGTTAGCTTGGAAGCCAAAATGCTGCTAAGATAAAGAGTCCAGATGCCCTTTCCTCAACATTACCAGAATAGTACAAGCCAAGACTAAAGAGTTCATGAAAGGGGTCTTGGGGGAGGGGAAACAAATGAAAACAAATGTAATCACACACACACACACACACACACACACACACACACACACACTCATGTATGCATATACATGCACAAAGATGCTGTGGCAGTATGCATTAGTTTTAGGCTAGTATAATTTGGAGTTTGAAAGAAAGAAAGAAAGAAAGAAAGAAAGAAAGAAAGAGAAAGAAAGAAAGAAAGAAAGAAAGAAAGAAAGAAAGAAAGAAAGGAAGGAAGGAAGGAAGGAAGGAGAAAGAAGAAAGAAAGGAAGAAATAAAAGAGTTAAAATAGTTTTAAAGTTTCTAATCGGTACATCTTCAAAATATAGAAAAAAGTAAATGAAATAAACATAAGCCTAGAAAACTAACCTCAGAGCATTAACAATTGAAATAACACAGACAGTGATACATTTGTTTAACCATTTATTAATTTTAAAACAAGATTATATTCTGGAGCTTAAGTTATTCACAAATTCCTAGTCTTCCTGTCCCTATCTTGTGGCTATTGGTGTTTCAAGAGTGCATCGTCACATTTAGATTTCACAAAGTAGGTTTTGGTTTTTTATATATTTTGCTTGTTTGTTGTTTTTTGCTACAACACACTCAAAATAGACGTCGATTGTCAGCCATTCATCCATCAGATTTAACTCTTTAAAATAAAATTAAAATTAAAAAATCCCAGTCTTCCATCCTGAAATATCTTATCTCAATCCACTCAAAGCTATTCAGCAGTTTCCTAAAAGTAAATTGCCCAGGTGCGGATGACTTCCAGAGACAACACTAAACAATACTGACAGACTTAACACCAATTCTATACCATTGTTTTGATGAAATTTAAAACAGATAGTGGCTTTCTTTCATTTCCTAAGACTAATTACTGTCCTGATTTTAAATCCCCATGAGAAAATCTCTAAAGAGAAAAGCTACAAACTAACAGCATTCATGAATATAAACACAAAAAATCTTTAACAAGCTATTAGTTAATTCAATTAAACAAGATATAAAAAATACTACATAGCATAAGATGATAAAGTTTATTACAAGAATGCAAATTCTGATCAAAACCCACAGAAATACCTTACAATATTTAGGGCTAAATAACAAATATCAAGTAACACCATTTGACAAAATGGTCATCCATTCATGTGTGGTTTAAAATATAATCAGGAAAAAAAGCAAAACGTTAATTGATAGAGATTTCTAATGACAATGATAAAGTGTCTTGTATTAATATTATATTTATATTTAATGTTAAAATACTGAATACTGTCTTCACTAAGTTCAGAATCAAGGATGCTCAAACACTGATTCAATACAATAGTTCTGTAAGTTGCAGGTAGGAAAACAAAACAAAACATCAATAACAAGAAAACAACAAAACAAAACAAAAACAGAAGTAAGGAGAATGAGTAGAAGAAGGAGAAAAAAGAGGAGAACATGAGATAAGATAGAAAAGAGGGAGAAACAGATGAAGAATACACAATACAAATAAGAACTAGTCAAAAAGCAGAAGTAGATATAAAATTATGAGATATGAATGTTAGTATTTGCTCTTCGTCCCTCCTTCTTCTGTATTGATAGTCTCTGCTCCTCCCCACATGGCAGTCTCTCTCCTTGATTCCATTTCCATGTTACATTGCCTGTATCCTGATCTTTCTTTCCAAACCTTCCCTCCCCTCTTATAGTCCCTTTATACTGTTGGATACTCAGATCCGAGGATTTGAAGGAACCACAAATGAGAGAACATGCAGTTTTTATCTGAGTTACCATGCCCAATACAATATTTTCCAGGTCTAGTCACATACCTGAGAGTTCACAACATTTTTTTTTCTTTATAGCTAAGTAGTATTCCATGTTCATATGTGTTACATTTTCATTTTTAACTTATTAAACACTTAGGCTGTTTCCATTTCCTGGCTAATGAGTATATGATGACAATGACAATTATATCCAGTGGATGTGGAATTTTCTGGGCATGTGCTAAGTAGAGGTATTGTTGAATCATATGGTAGATTTACTTTTCATGGCAGCCCTTTGATGATCCTTCATATTGATATCCAGAGTGGCTGCACCAATTTACATTACTCCAAGAGACTTAGGGTTTCCCAGTCTCACCACGATTTGGATTTACTTGTTTTGTTGATCTTAGCCATCCTGTCTCTAAGTTGCTTGAATTTACATTTTCCTAGTTGGTAAGGATGATAAACATTAGAGGTATTTCTTGATTCTAGCCGTTCTGATCGATGTGAGGTGGACTCTTAGAGTTGTTTCGATTTGTATTTTCCTGATGACTAAGGGTGTTGAACATTTAGGTATTTCTCAGCCACTCACGATTCCTCTGCTGAAAACTCTGTTTAGCTCTGTACCCCATTTTTAATTGGGTTATTTGGATGGTTAGTTTCTAATTTCTTGAGTTCATTATATATTTTGGATATTAGTCCTTCATCAGATGTAGGGTTAGTGAAGATCTTCATTTTTTTTTTTCCTCTAAAGTGAGTGTCCTTTGACTTTCAAAAGCTTTTCAGTTTTATGAGGTCCCATTTATTAATTCTTGGGCTGAGCCATTGGTATTCTGTTCAGGAAGTTTTCTCCTGTACCAATGACCAGTTCAAGGCTATTCCCCACTTTCTGTTCTATTAGATTTAGTCTATCTGGTTGTGTGCTGAGGTCTTTGATCCATTTGGACTTAAGTTTTGTACACGGTAATAAATATGGATTTATTTGTATTCTTCTACATGCAGATATCCATTAAACTAGCACTATTTGTTGAAGATGCTCTCCCTTTTCCATTGTACGCTTTTGTCTTCTTTATCAAAAATCAAATGTCTGTAGTTGTGTGGGTTTAGTTCCAGGTCTTTTATTCAATTCCATTGATCAATGTGTCTGTTTCTATATCAATGCCATGTAGTTTTCATTACTATTGCTATGTAGTATGGCTTGAAGTAAGCAATAGCAGAATTCCTAGTGGAGGGATGTGGTCAGCAACAAAACCTTTGACCCAAAATGTGTCCTGCCTTCAAGATGTGCAGGGACAAAGATAGAGCAGAGACTGAGGGACTAGCCAACCAATGACTGCCCCAAACTGTGACCCATCCGGTGGCAAGAACCAGTCCCTGAGACTATTAACAATATCCAGTTATGGTTGCAGACAGGAGTCTAGCATCACAGTCCTCTGAGAGATTCCAACTAGTGGCCAATGGATAGAGAGAGGCAAAGCTCACGTGAACCCAAAGATTAGATGGAGCTTAGGGAGCTGAGATTAGGATTAAGGGACCCAAAAAGGACAAGGGATTCCACAGAAAGGCCAGCAGAGTCAATTCACCTAGACACTTGGTGCCTCCCAGAGACTTAACCAAAGAGCAAGCATGGGCTAGACATAGGCCCCCTGCACATATGTAACCAATGAGCACTTGGACTTCATGTGGGTCTCCCAACAACTGGAGCAAGGGCTGTCCCTGAGTCTGCTCTCTCCCTGGACTGCCTTGTCTGCCTCAGTGGGAGAAGATGTGCCTAGTCCTTTGTCAAACAGTGGGGGAAATGTGGAGGGAGGGTTGTGTTAATGGGGGGAGGGTCACACCCAGAGAGCACTACTTTTTCTCAAAAGAGAGGGGGAAGGTTGAATGGGGAGAAGGCTTGCATGAGAGTATACTGGAAGGAGAGGATGGGCTGATATTGAATTGTAAAGTGAATGAATAAATGAATTTTAAAAAGACATTCATGTATGTGTGTATATATATATGTGTATATATATATGTGTGTGTGTATATATATATATATACATATATATATATATATATCCAGATATTTGGAATAAAGTTATAAAAATAATAATATAAAATAATTACTATAATAGTACTTTTTATTTTCCTGTAGGAATTGTTGCTTTTGAGGATTGCTGACTCTGCTTGCTAATATAGGCCTAGTCCTGGCAGCTTCTAGCCTCTGTACAAGCTAATCTAGCCCTAGAGAGTTATCAGCCCCTGATCCATTCCATTTCTTGTTCTTTCTGAACTCAGGTTGGCTTGTTCAACTTAGCTTTTCAGGCTCAAAACTCCTCTTGATGCTGACTAAACCATTCTGGCTTCTTTAGGCTTCTTCTGAATTGTTCTGCTTGGCTTCATACTAACATTCGTAATATGTTTTCATCTTTTGGTTCCTTTTCCTTCTCTTCTGGCTCTTTGAACTTCACCTATGTCTCTATCAACCTGTCTCTATAAAACACTCTCTGTAAAACTACCTCTTTCCTCTCTTTGCACTACTCCTCTTCCCTTTCTGCTCTTCATTTCATTCCTATTTCAAAGAATAGGGATGAACTAATTAGACATGAGAAGGCTAAAATGAACAGTAAAAGACAGAAATGGAACTTTACCTTAGTTTTCATCCCTTTAAATGAAATTCAAAGATTAGATATAAGGAAAAGTCCATAGAACATATAAACAAAAAGAACACAAAACAAGACTTTTAAGATGTATGGTTAGGTGGGGTGCCTAGAATCCACACAAAAATTAACATACAAGGATTTGGGCATCTTATGTGGCTCAATCTGAATAAGAGAATTATGGGCAACTAAGGAATGCTGAGAGCAGAAACAGTCTTCCAGAAGGTTGATTATTGTCCACACTATTTCTTCAATAAGAAGTTGTGTGTGTGTGTGTGTGTGTGTGTGTGTGTGTGTGTGTGTGTGTACTGATAAAGAGAAAGGATCCCTGAACTTGATTGAGGGAAAGCAAGAGGAGGGGCATAGGAAGGTTTAGAGAGAGGTTGGAGGGAGAAAGGGGAAAGAGATGTAACCATATTTTAATTTCTAATAAATATTTTTAGAAAGAAAAATCGATCCAATGGTCTATTAAAATTAAACATTTCTATTTCTTAAAAGGATCCACTAAGAAATTGAAAATGTAAACAACTGATTGTAAGAAAATATTTTCAAGCCACCTACTCAATGAAGTACCAAATGGCAGAAGATATGAAGCTGATTTGCAACTCTGAAAGCCTTAATCTAAAAGGAAAATGGACAAAAAAAGTGAAGAGATTTCCACACCAACAAAATAAACAGATACTTCTAAACATACCAATGGAGTCGAAAAATCATTAGCTAATCATTAACCATATAAAGTGAAAAGTAAGTCCACAGAGAGACAGTGTGTGTTTATTAGAAGAGGTGAAAGTAAATATCTAACACTGACTGTACTAAAGATATACTGACTCGTGTCAACACTTCCTGTAGGAGACAAAGCTCATGCTACCACTCAGAAAGGAGTTAAGCATGTTATTTAAGATCCAATAATAAAGCCAGCATGATGCCTTATTAGCAACAACAAACTCCACAATGTTCTCTGCTGGCCTCCACAGGCATACAATAACATGTACATGCACACAGACATGCATCTCTCTTGTTCATATGATAATAACATAATTCAAAGATCATATGTTTGATTCCTGGGTATTTACTCACCCACCCACAAAAAGTGAAAAATTATGTTGACACAAAGTAAGAATGCTTTAAGAAGCATATTCATAATGCTCAAAAACTGAGATATCCAGATATTTTTCAACTGATGACTTATTAACATCAACCAGAATGTTCATGAAATAAAATATCATTCAGCAAGGAACTCAAACTGACTAACAGTCTATTCAATGGCCTTGATGGCTGTGAGAGAATTATATTTGGTGTAAGGGAACAATGCTGAACATTATTTGATTGCATTTCTACACTTTTCAGAATTTCAAAGAAGTAGCAAACAAAAAAACTTAAGGCATTCAGGCTTGGTTTGCAGTGAGAGGTGCATAGGTATCTTCAAGAGCAGTGGAAGGGATTGATCATTAGGGTGCCAGAAATTACCAATAACAATGTCGAGAACGTCATTATACCACTGCACTATAATAATTTTCAAAAAATTACTAGTGAGGAATGTAGGATAAATAATAAATAGTATACCCATTTTCCCTTCTCATAATGCACGCAAGTTCTCAGCTACCTCCAAATGAGCAGTTGGAATCTTTCTAAAGAGTAACTCATCCATATCAGTAACTGCTTTACTTGTTATTTGAACCTAGGTTTCCCCTAGTTTTACTTTCATGAGCACAAACAAAATTCATGCAAATACAGGTTTCTTTTAATACAACATTACCCATCATGCACTAGGAATAAAAGTACCATATTAAGGAATGATGACTTAATGTTTTAAATATATATATATATATGTATATATATAGTTAGTATAGATTTATAAATCTCAATTTTATTATTCTAAAATAGAAAAACAATATGGTATACAATTATCTGTATGTTAATATTTATTAATATTTTTAAAATATCCCCTTTGATATTTTCACATAGCTAGACATTTTCAGATATAAAGATTTGGCTCTCAAGTAAATGGCAGACTTGTTAGAGTCTTGACTGGTTTAAGAATTGGCATACATTCTGCCTACAAGATATACAGGAACAAATATGTAGCAGAGACTGAGGGAATGGCCAATCAGTGACTGTCCCAAGTTGAGACCCATCCATCCTATTGGCAAAACCCAGTCCTTGGCACTATTCATGATACTCTGTTATGGTTGCAGCCAGATTCCCAGCACAACTGTCCTCTGAGAGGATCCAATCAGCACCTGACTGAAACAGATACAGAGACCCACAGTCGAGCATTAGACAGATTTCTAAACAGGAAGAGTTTGGGGAAATATTGAAGGGTCCCAAGAGATTAGAAACTCCACAGGAAGACCAACCGAGGCAACCAACCTGGACCTTTGGTGCCTCCCAGAGATTGAACTACCAACCAAAGAGCATACATGGGCTGGTCCTAGACTCTTGCACACATGAAGCAGATGTGTATCTTGATCTTCATGCAGATCACCCAACAGCTGGAGAAAGGGTTGTCCTTGAATCTGTATCCTGTCTGTCGATCTCATTCCCCAAAATGAGCTACCTTGTATAGCCTCAGAGGGAGAGGATGTCTCTAGTCCTGAAGACTTGATGTATCATGGTTGAGTAATAAATACTCAGGGGATCTCCTCCTTCTCAGAAGAGAAGGGGAAGGATGAATGAGAAGAGGAAGGGGACAAGTGGGAGAATAGGGGGCAGATATTGGGATTTAATGTGAATAAATAAATAAATGAATGAATAAAAAATGACATACACAAATCTCTGCTATGAAACCACATGAAGTCTATCATAATGACCTGAAAAATCTAATTTGAGACTTAGCAACCCAACAATACCTTCAACATTCATGCCATAAATATTCACTTTATATGAGATATTAAATATATTACAGTCCTATTTTAAGAATTTAAGAACTCATGTCATGTTTAAAATAAATAAATTTATGTAGTTAATGATGTTACAGAGACATTGAACCATTTCAGCAGAGGAAAGGGAGGTAGGTTTGTGGTAAAGAGTACAAAAGGTGAATCAGTGAGTTACATACTTAATAAGTATGTTGGGAGTGTGTCTTATATATGGTTGAAATGCCATAATAAAACTCATTATTTTGTAATTAATGCAACCAAAAATGTTCAAAAATATGTGTGCAGCTGGAGCAACTGCTCGGCGGCCAAACACACTGGGATGAAGCACCATTATTCTTCCAGATGGCCTGTGTTTGATCTTCAGCATACACACTGCAGCTCACAAACAAATGGCTGTACATGTAAAAATCAGAAAGTCATTTTTTAAAGTGATGTAAAAGATCATCAAAGCTTAACTAATATTCCTGTAAGAAAAGTATATATGTTATCTATAGGTATTTTATAATCTGCCCCCGCCTCTAAGTGAGGCTTACTAAGATCTGAAATCTTCTGTTAGCTCAGTAGTTATATATTATGCTAACTGATTTCAGATTCAAAAGGGAGTAGAAGATCCTTAAGAACTTCCATAGTGCCAAATGGAGGTGTGTATTAAGTATTCATTATCAAAGCCATAAATATCCAATACATTTCTTTGTACTGTTTCAAAGTGCCACAAGGGTTTTCTGGACTTGATACTAAATATGCACTCAACAATATCTATTGCATTATTTGAAGCAAGTGGTCAGGCCTTTGGAAATAGTTTTCCCCAATGGTGCCAGGTTAAGAGGAAATTCTTATCTGAGGCAATAGCTCCCACTGATAACTAGAGATTAATTTCACTTGCATAATTTTATGAACAGGAAGATGTTTGTGCAACTAAAGTTTTTTTTCTTTAACAGTATAACACTGCTCATCATGCACTGGGAAAAGTAGCTCTGTTTTTCTACTTTATGAAGAAATAATTTTTAAACTATAAGAAAATTTGCAATCAGGGCCAATAAGTGGGAGAGGGTGGGGTGGCAGGCATGGGAAGGGGGGAGGAAACAGGGTTTTGTTCTTGTTGTTTTTGTTTGTTTGTTTTTTGGAGAGGAAACTGGGAAAGGAGAAATTTAGATGTAAATAAAGAAAATAAAAAAAACCTATAAGAAAATTTATAAGTTTTAGATATCTTCCTAGGTCTATAAATATGCATTTGGAAAGCATTATATATTTTCATCTCTTCAAAAAATGTTTTCTAGGGAGATTTAGTGTTTTAGGTAACATTATTTTGGGTTTTAAGCCTTCAGGTGAACATAGCATCCCAGCTTGGCAAGAGCACAACACTAAAATCCCTTAAAAATAGATGTTATATATGTATATATATATATAAATATTCATGTATACACACAAACATATATATGTTTATATATACTACTATATATGTACATATACATACTAGTATATATGTACATATGTGTATATATATATATATATACACACACACACATAAATATAGTATGCTATCTTCACTTGCCAAAACATTCTGTTGTCTATAGCAAAGGTCTACAGAGAACTTCAAAAGTACAATTTGAATATTGAACCCTAAATCAGTCTTTGTATTTTTGTACTTTATTTTTTCATATGTATTTATCCCTAAATCAGTATTTATACTTTATATATTACTATATCAATATTTTTAACCTACAATTTTTGTCCTCTTCATCTCCTTTATTTATTGAGATCTCAATATTTTCATCCTGCTCAGGACCTATTGCCAACTTCTTTCCTTGTTTGCTTGTGTTTTTGACACATTTTCTCATTATGTTACTTTGCTTGGACTAAAACTTGCTGTGTAGAGAAGACTGGCATCAAACTCATAGAGAGGTCTTTCTGCCTCTGCCTCTTGAGTTTTGGGATTAAAGGCATCTGTAGCAACATAAGGCCTATGCTAACTTCTTAATGAATTTGATCATCTACTGTCAATGAAAAATTAAATAATCAAGCTATTACAATGGTTTCAAGGAACCTTTACTTCTTTAATTTTGAATAAATAACCAATATTGTACATGCAGAATCCAGGAGCAATCTTGTGTTTTTAAAATGCTTAGTCAATTTTTAAAATGATAAAATTTAATAAAATGTTCTTTAACATGAAGTCAATTTTTTTTCTTTAACCATTTGTAACAGTTAAGACATGTAGAGTGGGATTAGTGATAGAGAAAAGACACAAAGGAGGGTAAGAAAGAGTATATGAAAACCAAGTCTACAATTGCTTTATATAGACTCAGACAATGACAGTCAAACATTAAGAAACATCTGTCATATTTCAAATTTTATTCCATAGATTGAACATTTGAAAATTATATACTCTATAGAATTCATATTACAAGGATTTGCCTGGCATTTCACAAAAACAATGGAGGTATCCCAAGGAAGAGAGGTACTAGTGCCATTACTACCAGGTTATAGGAACAGGATAAAAACAAAGAGATAAATATTATAAAAAGAGTGACATCATTACTTGTGTGGTTATTTAGTTAAATTTTTCAAATATACTATAAACCATTTAAAAATAGTTTTCAAATTCATCCTAATGTAAAAATATCCCGGTTTTCTTAGTATGTTTCTTTAAAAAAAAAGATTTATTTATTATTATATGTAAGTACATGGTAAATGTCTTTAACCACACCAAAAAAGGCTGTCAGATCTCATTACAGATGGTTGTGAGCCACCATGTGAGTGTTTGGATTTGAACTCAGGACCTTAAGAAGAGCAGTCAGTGCTCTTTCCCACTGAGCCATCTCACCAGCCCAGTATGTTTCTATATAATTTGAAAGTGGAAAATATGAAAAAATGAAGCATGTATATATTTGCTATTGCTAATAGTTATAATTATTTTTATAGCATGGTTTCAATTTAGAAGGAAGGTAGTATGAAATGAGGCAAGAGAACTAAATATAATATCTAGGTGTGCTCAGTGCCTATTGTGACTTAAAATAGTTTCCAATGAGTTGAGTTCACACTTGGTTTAACATACATAATTCTGTGACGATGGAAAGCTGGGGTCACAGCTGACTGTATAGTTTCATTTGATTTGTTTTCTTCATAAACAATGCATCTCTATCCACCTGGTTGAATTACAGGTATTGTAATCTGGTAATAGTAGTTGCTCTATGATAAATTTCCAGGACTTAAAGAAAGGATCCATTTAACTATACTTTTTGAATTCATGAAGTGGTGATATATGCTGTTGTATCTACAAGAATTTTTCACATATGTTGAGTGAACAGGAACAATATGCTTCATTTCAAAAAGTTTGTTGCTTAGCTTATATTATACAATATCTTCACAAACATACTGTTAGAAAGCACCATATATGTATGAATTTGTATTATGATACTTCAGAATTTATCTTAGAATTTGTCTACTTCTTATACCTTCATTATTCCTTGTCATATTGTTTGAAAAATTCCTTGGAAGGAATGACCTATTGTGAAAGGAGGTTTCTTATTATACTTCCAGATATGTTTGGTAGTACCAAGAGAATTTTAAATCAACTCAATCCAAAAAATATGAAAAGCAAAACAAAAAGCAAGCATAAACAAAACAAAACCTTAAAAATATAACATTGCAATGGAAGGAACTCATTATGAACAAAACAATGAACATTCTGGAATGTCATGCATCATTTACTGGAATAAATTTCACATGCTTAGAACACTGTAAGAAAGGATCATACAAAAAAGACTGGCCAGGTAAGATTGAAGATAGACCAGAAATCCTGTTGTGGTTCAAATGAAAGGTAGCCCTCACAGGCTTATGTTTTTTGAATGCTTAGTGGTCCTGTTTCGGGAAGTTATGAAACTTTTTGCAGATAGAGCTTTCCTTGAATAATCATGTCACAAGTGACATACTTTGAGGGTTTAATACCTCACCAGATCTCCATTTCTCTTTCTGATTTTTCTGATGGATATGAAAATATGATCAGCCAGCTGCATTCTTTCCACAACTACTACTATGCCTACTTGCCATGATCGATCCCTTTGGAACTGTATGCTAAAATAAACCCCTTTCTACTTCTTCCAAACAGGAGTAAAAGCAATAATTACTTACTGGGCGTTTGAAAGGTTCTGGTGGGCAGATTTATCTAAAGAGATTAAAATATCTATTACGTAGTAACTATTAAATATGATGGAACTTCATATTCATTTTCAAAACTATAGACTTTTATACTCAATTGAATATATTAAATAATAAAAAGATAGTAAGTAAAAAATTTTCATTAGGATTCCTATAAAAGTCAAAGATGCTAACATTGTTGTTTGTGTATATGAAAGAATGTAGTTTTGTATGCCTATGTCTTTTAACATTTTAAAACATAAAGCAGGGCAAATGGAAGTATTTTGTACATTTTCTACTGTATATAATTATATTGAAGATAAGAATGATGGCTTAGAGGAATGTTTTCTCTTTATATGAGAGGGGAATAAGAACCTAAGTGCCCTAGCTCACATCCAAGGCCTTTTTTTTTTTTTTTTAAACTCGTGAAGCTTTTAGTTTGTTGCATTTTTTTTCCTGACTCCCATTCCCACACTTCCACTCCCTGGCTTCATTTTTGCTTTTGATCTTCTGAACTTATAGGCGGCATGTATTGGGACAGTGTTTGAATATCTTTCCTAAATTACCACACAGCTTTTTAATCTAGTTTAAAACATTAGGTTTGATGGTGAACAATTAAAATTCATTAAAATAAGTAAAATTAAATAATTTTGAGTTTGGTAAAAACTTGATTGTGCTACTTGATTTGGTTAGGACTACAATGACATCACAGGAATCATGTGCAGAGCTTTTACTGATAACTACTGGATCATCACTAAGTAACACTTTAGAATAAACTACGCTTTATCAGAATAGTACACTTCAGAAATAGTTTTTGGTATTGTTCTTCAAAAAATGCCTGTTTTAAAAGCATTTTTGCTTAGATATTCTCAGGTACAATCACAAACCTCCATAATTTACTTATATTCTTTCCAAATGTAGCTGAATTTCTTTTGCTGATAACTTTTCCATAAACCAAGTTGAATCTACAAAGAATAAAATAGTCATATGCATGATTAAAAAATACTGCATGAATTTGGATGACTGTGAATTTTGACTTTAAATCAAATTTTACTATTTATCTACCTGAAATAGAAATTTGGGGAAGCAATCTTTCTATGACCTCTACAAGAACAAAATCTGATCTGTACACAAAACTCTGCACACAAACATAGATGAACATTTCATTTTTGTAAAGTCCAAGTATCATGTTGTTTCTTAAAGATTTTCTCAGAGAATGGATCTTTCCATTTGAAATATACATTTATTTAAAATATATAGTGGTGCATGATCTTTCATTTTGAAAAGTTATAGATATTTTGTGAGGTGGCACTCTTTTAAAAAAAATAGAATCTAAGAAAAGCTCAAGGAAAACATACAATTATCCTATACGAATGCTCTGCCTCTTGTTTAAATAGTAATTACAACTTAGTATTTTGATGGAAAAATTGTGACTCTGGGGTAATTATCAGTGTTTTCTCTTGCCTGGGGGAATAGCAAGCTCTCTGTTCTAATCTGTATTAATTCAAGATGATTGAAACCATATGGAGTTTAGATAAAATGTGGGTATGCATTTGAAGGTTATCAACTCATTTAGACAAAATGAAACATGCCAGTGATAAGCAAGAGTTTTAGAGTTCCAATTATGTAATTAATATGATTAATTTAGTCTATTTTTAACCACTGCGAATTTAGTTACATTGACTCCTACATGGAGGATGGATCAGGTAATGACTAAGGTAAATGAATGAGGAGGAACAGGGATGATGGAAACTTAACAATGTTGTAAGGATCAGAGAAATGATGTTTAAAGTGCCCTGTTTTCATAAATACAGGATTCTTCTGCCTCTAAAAATATGCTTGGGGATGTGTTTCTAAAACCACAATCCTCCTATTTTTGAAGTAACTACTGGATCTAGGAACCCCAGTGAAGGTTGAAAGTCTTATATTGATCAGTGTTTCTATTTTTCTAAATATGGAACAATGTCTCTCAGTTCAGAAGAGGAAAAGAAGCCGCCTTCCCCTATTACAGTACAAAGAAACTCCAGAAAGACAGAGATCAGTGTTTACACTCACTCTGACAGCCCCCATAATTTGCAGAATACACAATAGCAAAAAGGTATTTGTTAAATTTTTTCAAACAAGTTGGATTTCAAAATTCTTGAGGTTTTGTTTTTGCTTAAACCAATGATATTTTATTTTGTAAATTTATCTTGAATCCTCACTGACTAAGAATAATTCCAAGCAACTTGAGAAATGTAGGCTCAATCGAGATACATCCTTTCTTCATTCTTAGGAATGAGGTTGGTATTTGTAAAATCTTATACCAGTGATCTATGTGCGCTGACAAGACCACACACTTCAGAGACAGGGCTCTGAAGCCCCTGAGGTTCTAACCTAATAATATCCCCCCTGAAGACTAGTGTTCATGATGAGGTTCAACCTTTCAAAGATGAGAAGCAGCCAACGGTTCTATCTAGCTATGATGCTTATGAACCACAATGGCTTTGAAAACTACTCTTTAAACCATATAGAAACTACTTACTCATATCTGCCTAAGACAGTATATTCTGTTAGATTTGACCACAGCCCTAAAAATCAACTTGTAAGCGAAGCAGAAGAGGAGGGATTTTTTTCTCTTTCTTACTTCACAGTCTTCTCTTCTTAGGGTATAATCTGATATGCTTATAATAAAAAAAATTTCCATGCATGTGTAAACCACTACCCAATCCTCTTTGAAGGCAATACCTTCCTACAAAATGAATCATCTCAGGGACTAAAACACCAACCCTAGAGTACACATGGTGAGACTAATGGCTCCAGCAGCATATGTAGCAGAGGAAGGCCAAGTCGGCCATCAATGGGAGGAGAGGCCCTTAGCCCTGTGAAGGTTCTAAGCCCCAGTGTAGGGGAATGCCAGGGCCAGTAAGCAGGAGGGGGTGGAGTGGTGAGTAGGAGGAGGGGGGAGGGAACAGGGGATTATTTTAGTTTTTATTTATTTTATATTCGTGATTCGAATGAGCTGTTTTCCTTGCTTTCTTTAGGTGACTCTTACTATCAGTTATTCCCCATTGTGTCATTGGGGCCACCGAAGGCTTCCTGTGTGTCCTTTTCCGGCATGCTGAGTGTATAACTAATGCTTCACTGCACACGTGGGTGTAACAGAATGCATTAACAAGCACACACTGTATAGAGATGATGATCCATTTCAGGCTTGCGGTTGAATTGCTTTTCTCTTGGCCCAGGTTCCTTACGGTCAGTGGCATTCGGCTATGAGATAGTTGGCCTGGGTTTGAACTGTAGTCTGTGACCCAGTAAGAGACTAAAACTCACTGGCCCACACAGAGATCAGACCCAGGATATGGCCTCATTAGCTCCATGATTCAACCAGCTGAGCTAATTAACTACAGATGCACAATTATCATGCTGATTTCACTTCATGAAGAATTACAGTATAGGTTGACAAATTGCACTGAGACCCATTAGAGCAAATGGGGGTGAGATGTACTAAGTGTAGTTGGAGAAGTAAAAGTATGTATTTTGTTTTGTTTTGTTTTGTCCTTAAAAAAAAGAAAAAAGAAAATAAAACCAAAAGCAGCAGTGATATTTTCATTGTGGAAACTGTTCAAACAAAAAATGAATGTGGAATAACCAATGCACCCATAGGACTCTCCTCTTCATTACTGTCTTCTGGTCCCATACAAGCATGTGGCAAATATCCAGGGGCATTAATAAACTTTTCTGTGCATCTGCTGGTATCACATGGTTTTATTAACATGTTTGTAAAAGGTGCTTGGTGTTCTTACTATGAGTTTCTCTTGTTTTCAAAGTTCTTTTCTCTCTGAAGATCTTTACCTCAGACTTCAGCTACACATGTGCTGTCCATCAGGCTAGTGGGAAAATTTTCTCTTACAACAAAATATGTCATTTCTTTCTTTGCTTAAGGTATTTATTTATTTATTTATTTATTTGTTTGTTTGTTCATTTATAAGTTTGTATGTATAGGGTTCGGTACTTGCACATATATATGTGTACATTGAATATATCTATATCACTTCTTGAAAAATAACAGTAAGAGATTAAATGGCAGCTGACAGTGTCCTGAGAAATGTATCAAGATATGTTAATAGTCTAAATAAGTAACCCAAATCAAAATATTAGGCGGTTTCTCCTCAGTCTTAGATGCTTCAGAAGTCCCATGTTCTCCTGTAAATATTTACATGAGGCAAAGATGTGTCTTGTGGCCTCAAAATTATTTAATTCTTATTTTGTTCTCCGAATATTATGTAATCAGTCAGTTAAAATATTTTGAGCTTAAGATACTTTTTTTTTTCTTTTTAAGATGAGGAGACTTGTTGTCGGGCTGACACCAATTTTTCTGGGTACTCAAGAACGGCCCTGAACACCAGAATCTTCCCATCTCCTCCTTCAAATGCTATAAATCTAAGTGTGTATAACTAGCCACAATTTAAACAAGAATAGTTTCTACCTTTTTCTTAACAAAAATGGAGTAGTACAGAAGTTGTATATTTAAAACTAAGTCTATTTTCTCACACTGACTTTTAAGTTTATCCATTATTTTTCTTAAGGACATAAATTATTATACTTTGGTATCTTCAGGGAAAAAAATCCTTTACTTTCATATTTAGAGTAAGAATTTTATATCCCTGGTTGACTTTATTTCAATAAAACACATATTCCTTCAAACACAGTTAAAACTTTAAAACTTGACTTATCTCATAGCTCAGTTTAAAATAGTTTTGTTGATGGTGTTTAGTGATGGTGTTAGCCAATTCATTTGTATTGTTTTTTTTTGTTTGTTTGTTTTTTTTTTTAGTAGAGAATAATGTAATTGGTATATTCCTGGCACTTATACCTTTATATATTATTTTAACTATGGTTTATTCTTATTTTCTTAACAGCATGAATTTTAAGAAGCCATCAAAGCTACCACACAACTTCAGTACTGCATCTTTTTGTTTCTAATGACTTGTGTTTCCAGGCTCCTATGGTGCGCTCCCATCCCCTCCTTATATCCCCACATTCCTGCTTCCAGGTCATCTCTTTCATAGTGATATCCTCTTCACACATCTCTACAACTGTCTTTTCTTTATCATAAACAAAGAAGCCTTTCTTTTTTATTTAGGCAGGTTATTATGTTTTCATTATCATTGTATCTGTAGGTACAGGATAGATAAATAAGTCCACCACAATGAACTCTCTGTATGGTTGAAAAATTTCCCCTCAAGGTTCATTAGGCCTTTTAGAACTAAGGATGGATAAGCTACTTTTCTGGATCACAGAAAAATCTAACACAGTTTTTCTTTAGGCAAGTGCAATTCTGAAAACAAAAACAAAACAAACATTTATCTACCCTTTTAAAAATGCTATATTCCCTGGAACAAATTCCTAGAGATTTTTCAGCTGTGGATCCCTAGAATTTCTCTAAAGTAGAAGCTAAACACAGGATTCAGATAGCTTCAATTACTTCATTAAATGTGATTCATGAAGTTCTCAGGAACTCTTCCTTGATTGACATCTTTCAGGTGATTTCCTTATAGTAGTATGACCTCCAAATAGCCATTTGGTAAACAGACTTCTTTTAGGGTTCAATGACTGACTAAAGCAGACCATTGGATATGTAGAACTGAATAAAGATTTCCTTGAATAAAGAAACCTTATTTAATAAAAATGCCTGGATTGATTATTTCAATCATTTACTTGCCAGTTTAATGATGAAGGCAAATGGGTTGTTAAAATAAATTTGTTGTTAAAAGAGCAGCACAAGTTGAATTTTCATGGACACAGATGATACAATCTATGTGAAACTCCATATTAGAAGAATCCAGTGTTCAATTGCTTAGTTAAACTATATAGCAGAAGATAGTCCACAAGGCTTAAGGCTCTCCGACTATGCTCATTTTACAAACAAAAGCAAAAATAGTGGGACACCATTTTCCATATTGACACTGTACTTGCAAACTAAGCTTTACACTACCAATGAGCAGAAGTGAAATTTACGACTGTATGGAAAAGAATGTTGTGATCATGACAGACTGTATAACTTCTGCATAGTAATGCATGACCTATAATGGCATTCTTTCATAACATATTCATAATAGGAGTTACAACTTTAAGTGTACAAAATGCATATTTTCTAGTCCTGAAATACACCTACATTCAGCTTCAGGAAGATACCACACTCACAACATATATACTTTGGAGATTCTGTTTTAAAAATGTACAAGAATTTTAAAAATCAATTGCAGCTTTTGACATGGAGTTTGAAAACCCCTTGACTTTGAGTTTGGCCACCTTCCTGAGTGGTAGCTTATCTTTCTGTGGTGATTTGAGTATGCCTAGCCCAGGGAATGGCACTATTTGGAAGTGTGGCCTTGTTGGAGTAGGTGTGTCACTGTGGGTATGGGTTTAAGGCCCTTGTCCTTGCTGCCTAGAAGTCAGTCTTCTCCTATCAGCCTTCAGATGAAGGTGTAGAACTCTCAGCTTCTTCTGTACCATGCCTGCCTGGATGTTGTCTTGATTTACCCTTGATGATAATGGAGTGACCCTCTGAACCTGTAAGCCAGCTCCAACTGAATGTTGTCTTTATAAGAGTTGCCTTGGTCATGGTATCTGTTCACAATGGTTAACCCTAACTAAGACACTTCCTTACAATAATGCTACATTGACTCAGTGCTTGTAGATGTATTAATAACATTCCTAGGGAACTGTTAAGGGATGGTATCTATTATATACAAACTACCTGTATGAAAAGTGTTAACCAATCTCAGTCTTAAGTCATTAAATGGGTCACTAATCATTGTCAACTATATCAAAAGTATCAGCTCTTTTTCATAATTACAATGGACTGAGAGCATGTGCCCATTTTAGTGAACTGTATTGTCACAGTTGGATCACATCTCTCTGAATGCACTCTGATTGAATTCATATTATCATGTACTGCTATCTGAATATAGCCAGGATATGTGAGATAAAGGATACATTAGCACCTTAGCAGTAACTATTTTCTTCATAGAACTAAATCAACAATCATGAGACCAAGCTTATGGAGTTAGTTATAAGATTAAAATATAGATATAGAGTGTTTGCGTAAATTAAACGCCTCAGGCATTCTCTCTGTGTGGTACGCTCTAATTGCCATCCCCTGATGGCTAAAAGCTTATCATCTGTTTCACACCTGCATTACTGGAAATGTTTCCTACGGTTCTTTTCCTGGCTCCAAGGTGCCTCCAGACTTTACCTTCCTCCCCAACAGCCAGCTAGGTACTGCATACTACTTCCAGACAAATTCATTTTAAGTGCTGATTTTATTATGTAATAACCTTGCTCTAATGTCACCTTTGGTTCCCTATTTCAGATGCCACAATAAAATCTTCACAATGCAGACGTTTAAACTATTCATAGTTATTTCCAGTCTTTCCATGTAAACATTCCAATCAGCACCATCCAGGAAACTTCTCAGTCCCCTTCCTACTGTGTCATTAAATTCCATAATCATTGGAAGGACATTGTCACACTCATGCTATTCCCTCCCCCATACAAAGTACTCTCCACTCTTACCTTCATTTTTCTAACAAAGCTTTGCATAGTTTTTACTATTACAATGAATGAATCAAGGGCTACTTGTTCATTAGAGCATGATGAACCCTCTCCACTCATCTAAGTGTCAATTCCCAATGGCATTTCCTTGTTAATTTTTTTTAATATAGATTTTCATTTTATTTAATTTTGCTTTTTTGCTTTTTGTAATTCAACAATCTTTTATATATTTTGACACATTCCCAAAACTGAATTGGAGCAGTTAATGTGAAGGATTGTGCTAGTGACATCCATAACTTTCACTAGGACAAAACAGTCCTGAAATATAGCAGTACCTAGAAATTACAGTCTGGTTGTAATGAACTTACACAAGCAGTAAAAGTCTAGAGCACTGTGGTTGCACCTACATCTGAATGTAGAAGCCTTTCCTTCTTATTTTTCTAGTAATGAAATGTTTTTTAAAATATAATGAAGAAAATTTGTCTTGAAAGAAAAAATAGGTTAAATGATACTGTATAAGACTAAAATTGTTTTATAATAAAACTTTTAACTTTCTGTAATACTGTGCTATCCTATTTAAGAATGAGAAGATATGTAAATAGTTTAATGTCTGTAACCTAGAAGATTACACCTATTGCTTACACATAATGAAACTGATCATTTATATAATAGTAAATGCTTACAAAATATTTTTAATGTACAAACTAAACCCCATCTATGACACTGCATTCAGAGTTTATTCTATTTTCTTAAAAACCCAGCACAACTGCATTGTTAAATATACATGAACCTGGTAAAATTCTACATTTCACAATTATTTATTAAATTGTTATCTTTGCATTGCTGATGACATAACATATTCATTTTGATTGCTTTCATTTTGTAAGAAACATACAAACTAGTAGCTAAATGTTTTTCGGCAACAATGTCAAATATTGATAAGCAACAATTGATAAGCACACACCTCACGGCCATTAACTGGTTATGTCACACTAACAGGTAGTGAATAGATTGAATTACTATGAAACTATTTTATCCATTTGGAAAATATTTGATTTATTATTTTTGTCCAATATATTTCTTCAAATTAATTTTTTCAATTCCAGAAAAGAGAATTCTTGTATAATGTCTATGACTTTTAAGGAAACAATGTCTGAAAGCTTGCAGTAGTTCTATTTTGTACATACTACATTGAAATCACCGAAATGACTTGTGAATTATTCCACACCACAAAACAGCAACAGGGACATGTAGAAGACCTTATCCTTAATGACTTTTCCATTTTCTTAGTTCTCACTCTATATTTACATGTTTCTACATTGAATTGTCTTTCTTAAGAATCTAATCTTGCCCACCCCAAACACTTCCATACACACAGTTCCTTTGAAGAATGGGACATAGTGAATATCAGTAGTAATATGCTGAATGGTAGCAGTATTGACAATATTTAATAATATTAATATCAATATTCTTCTTTACATAGAAGAATACTATGATTTGGAAAAGATATGCAGCTTAAGATGTTCTTCCATAACACAGGAGTAAGAGCTTATACAAAAGGTTATGGAGAGGTCAAACTCATAGGTGTTCTGGAGAAGCCAGTAGGATGTGTTTTCCAGAGGTGTGTAATATCAGTAAGCATAGAGATAGCTGTGACAAACAATTTATTTCTTATGTGTGCATTTGAGAAATGGAGAATTATTCTTACATATCTCTTTTTCTCACTTCAAAATTGAACAAGGAATTTGCAGGAACAACAGAAAAGGAAATCATCTACTCATGAAATATAGAGCTTGTGTTTATCTTTTCCAAGACTTTCCTGTGCAGGAAAAATTCACCAGTACAAAAATAGATCCTCTTATTATTTATCTATTTATTATTATTATTATTATTATTATTATTATTATTATCATCATCATCATCATCATCATCACTTTTACTACTACTACTACTACTACTACCCTCATTTAAATATAAAATTTCTGTTTTACCTACTCTTAATTTTCTAAACTGACTTCTACATCTATTTTAACATTAATGAGAGGATGGTTATATGGATTTCTGCTTCATTTGACTGAAGGAAAACCTGAGCAACTAATAATATAATACCCCATGTTAGTCTTTTTATAAGTTTGGTAGCTCAACAGCCTTTGAATATAAGTCCGCATCTAGTGAAATGAGTTCAACACTCAAATCATATTTTATGTAAACTATGCCCAATGACAGAAACTCAAACTACCGGCATAGCAATGAGAGAATTATTATATATATATGTACTATTGCATATATAATTATATAATATCTTATATAGTCTTATAGTATTAAACTATACCTAATTACATTCACAAAGCCTATTTTGTGAGTTCTCTTTGTACTCCTGTCAAGTAAAGGACAATGTTTAGTGTTGTCTAATGAATTCAGGTACTATTTACAGGTGTCAAAGCAGAAATCTTGTGAACCTGAGCAAACTACTATCTTTTAAGATTTATGCCAGCCTCACTGCCACAGGAGTGTTTGAAATGTTCATTCATTCTAAAAAATCAAATACTACGCTTTGCTTTAATTTGGCAATACCATCTATCACTCAAGATATTTCTGTGATTATACCATAGATATTAAATGACAAAAGTATAATACTAACAAAGAAAATTAAGGAAATATTTTTGGAAAATGATGCTTTATTTTTATATATACAGGATACTAAACAAACTTTAAAGGTATTGATGAGATACGTTTTATGGCCTTAAGTATTGTGGTTTGGTTCCACCTAGCCAGATGAATTTCTATTGTTCTTAGGAACTAAGATTTTTTATATTCCATGAGTCAAAGGCATGCTTTTTATATAGTATCTTCTTTTAAAATATAAAGCAAGAGTTATTCATAGTGGTATGATAAAATATGATATGACATGTAATATATTGTAAAATATTATGATATAAAATATATAATTGAAATTTTGAGGAGTCGAGAGGGATATAAGAACCAAATATTAATTAACTGTGAAGTTAAATCACTTCTCCAGTACCACTGTGTCCAGTTTCCAGAGGAACCACCAAACTGATTCCACTGGTTGTACCAGCTTGCAACCCCACCAGCAATGAAGGAGTGTTCCTCCTTCTCCACAACCTCTCCAGCATCTGCTGTCACCTGAGTTTTTTATTCTAGCCATTCTTTCTGTTGTGAGGTGGAATCTCAGGGTTGTTTTGATTTGCATTTGCCTGATGACTAAGGATGTTGAACATTTCTTTAGGTGCTTCTCAGCCATTTGGTATTCTCAGCTCCCAGGGACTAAACCACCAACCAAAGAGTACACATGGCTGGACTCATGGCTCCAGCAGCATATGTATAGTAGAGGATGGCCAAGTTGGTCATAAATGGGAGGAGAGGCCCTTGGCCCTGTGAAGGTTCTATGCCCCAGTGTAGGGGAATGCAAGGGCCAGGAAGCAGGAGAGGGTAGGGTAGTGAGCATGGGGGGGGAGAAGGGAGGGGACAGGGGTTTGTTATTGTTGATTTTTGTTTTGTTTTGTTTTGTTTTGTTTTGGAGGGGAAACTGGGAAAGGAGATATCGTATGACATGTAAATAAAAAAAAATCTAATAAAAAAAAAGAAAGAAAAACATCTCTCCAGTTCTTTGCTAGGAATTACAAGAAATAGATCTCAGTATTGGGAACACTTAGTCTTCTGTCACCCACCAACTTGTCATAGAGTTCAAAAAGAGTGGAAGTGTGTCATGGTTTTAAGAAAGCTTTTTCTTAGTTTGCTAATTTCTAGCTGTTGGATGTGGGAGAGTACTAGGAGATGTAGCCTTGAGATTCAAGAAATAAGAGGAAGGGGGAAATGAAAGAAAAGGGTAGAAAAAGACAGAGCCCATATAGAAATAGGAGAATGTAAAAGAGAATGAGATGAAAAGGAACAAGAAAAGCAGGGGGTGCACTGCTGTAAAAGGGAAGCACTTCCTGAAGAAGGCAGGGCCTGCTGCAGGCTGCACCTAGGTTGGGCAAGCAGCATTGTGTTTCAAATGGGAACTACAGTGTAAACAAAGAAACAAAAATGAATTGAGCACAGTGTCAAGGCAATCTTTAAGTTCCCCTCAGAGCCTCCTCTCCTGCTTTCTAGGGTGGAAGAGTATTTTCCTTTCTTCTGTTTATTATTATTATATTATTATTATACTATTATTATTATTATTATTATTATTATTATTATTATTATTATTACTATTATTATCATTTTGATACAAAGAGTTCTTGACCCTTAAGCTTTCCTGAGTCTGGTCAATACGCAAAGACTCAAACCTAAAGTGTTATGCCTTTCTTTTGTTAAAGCAAGTATTAAACTTTGTACCATTTGTGTGGTCAAAACAAAGACAGTTGGAACTGAACCCCAAATGACTGATGTATTTGAAGGCGGCAAATTAAGTTCCTATCCAGGATGCCAAAGACATTTCTTGGCAGAAAAACATTCCATTTGTTTTAGATAAAATTAAGTGAAGTAATATAAAAAAATCTATTCCTTCCAAAACACCATTAATCAATGCAACAGTTACTTTTGTATAACCCAGGGTCTTTTTCCTTGTGTTTTTGACTAAATGCTCCTAAACTAATAGCAATGCATCTGTTCAGTTCCTTCCTGTGAATTCGCAAGTAATTAAAAATGTAAAAGCACATTTTTCAGGGTAAATGTGATATTAAAACAATCTATAGCTCCTCATTTTTTTTTTTGTACATAGCTTTTTATAGTTGATCTTCTTTCCAACTGTCTATTAAAACAATGTTTGGAATAATTTACCAATTACAAGAGGTAAACATTCTGCTAAGTAACACATATATACAAATGAATATAAACATTAACATTAAATATAAAAATTAAATATATATTGATTCAGGGAAAATTATATCGACAGATGAAAAATATTAATTTCTCTATTTATTTATTTATTTATTTTGTTTTTTGAGACAGGGTTTCTCTGTATAGCCTTGGCTGTCCT
>NW_022196894.1:74702773-74748716 GCF_008632895.1 Mastomys coucha | reverse complement strand
GACCAGGCTGGCCTGGAACTCAGAAATCCGTCTGCCTCTGCCTCCCAAGTGCTGGGATTAAAGGCGTGTGCCACCACTGACCAGCTTAATTTCTCTAAATTTGAAGTCTCATAGCTTTCTATAAATGAGGCTAACAGAACTGAAAGAAATTGTTTATTCATCAACTATTTACCTGTAAATTGTATAAATATTTGTATTTATTTATAAATTGTACAAATAAAATTGTTCATTTTATTCATAATTTTTTCTTTGGGAATAAATATATGTGAAAGTTGAAAGGCAGACTATAAAAACACAAAACAGAATCTTAAAAGGATTGATCTTTTAGTACTGGAAAACCAATTGTTGTGCTATAAAAGACTATTTATTTTAGACTTATAATGTCAACAATATTTATTTTCTAATATGTTCTTGCTACCAGAAATACAACCATGTATTTATTTTTGCTCATGAATTTCTAAAGTGGAAAATTGTGTTAGTAATTTAAGTAATGACATTTTTAGATATCAATCAGGTACGTACCTGATACAAATATCATAGGAACCTTTTGCTAAAAGAAGAGTGGAACAATTTTAAAACAAGGATGGACTATTTTTGAATTACACTTTGCATCAAGAAACTCTGGAAAAATTCCAGTCTTAAATGATGGAATTCATCATAATCTCAAGCACTCAATTAGTTTAGGCAATTGTAGATTTCTACTTTCCCCTTCTCTGATGCCCTGTCCAGCTAAAAGTAGCCTATGCTTAAGAAATCATGAAAAGAATAAATTTTGGTTAAAAAGCACATTATGTTTGAAAAGTTTTATTTTAAAGTATCTTTTAGGCACCCCCCAAATCCTAACAATATTTACTTACAATAGACAGATGAGAGCTGCATATGTCTTATTCAGGTCAAGAGACTATTCTAGAAAGGAGAAAAAAAAGGATGGGCACCAAGGAACCGCGTGTCCTGGATTGCTGAAGGATCCCCCACCTGAGAGGCTCAAAAACGAAGGACCATCTGCAAATGCGTCAAAGGGACATTTTGTTTGTAACACAGTCAATGTTTTTAACCAACTGCATATCTATAGAACATGCGAGCTTTTCTATATGATTTGTACATAGTTCTACATATGTATTTAAAAGTAAATGACGAGAAATGATAGAAACAGGATAAATTACCTGAAATCTATGTTAGATGAAATCACTATCAATGTAAGTGATAGAGTGTCTCCTCTGCATTTAATAAAAGTTCGCAGCTTTGCTCAAAAGTATGAAGGTGATGAAATAACATCATATTAGTAGAAATAGTCAAAATTTTTAAAAAAAATTAAAAATCAAGATCACAGAATTGGTATATCTTTGTGACATTCTTCCTCATAATAATACTGATTCCACAGAGAAGTTACTGGTATCTATGATTCTAATTAAAATAGACAAGTAAAGTACTGGCCTTAAATATATTTTATAAGATATAATAGTTATCTAAAGCATATTTCATACTCAAAGAAAAATCTTCCTAGGTTGCCTCCTTGGAACTGCATGGTTAATTTGTTTGGCAGAAAACATGATTTTCTTTTTGTGTCTGAGTTAGCCCCCTGAAGACTTCATAGTTGAGAAAGTTGTTCTCCACATAACTGAATGCTGCTAGGAATTCAAGTCAGCAGGAAGAGGCATCCTGCCTTCTGAGACACATATGGTCATGTTTTATGGTCATTGTACTGGGACAAAGATTTGTGGTTTAATGTGTAGGATGTACTTTAAAAAGCTGACATATTTAGAAACCACAAGATCTAAGTGAATTTTTATTTTGGAAAGGTTTTTTGTTTTGTTTTGTTTTTCGGATCTCAAATCCCTATGTTTCAAAATACAAGATATCTGTATTATTTTTTCTTTCGTGTTGCTGTGATAAAATATTATAGACAAAAAGCAATATAAATAAAAGGATTTAAAATAACTTCTGGTTCCAGGATCAAGGATGCCCACAGTGGTAAGGAAGGCATGGAATGGTAGCAGGAGCAGAGGCTGGCTGAACCTGTTAACATCCACACCCTGGAAGCAGACAGAACAGGAAGTATCACAAAGCTAAGCGCTCGGTGCCTCCTTGCTGGAGTGGCACAATTCCTCCCCCAAACAGCTCCACTCACTGGAGACCAAGTGTTCAGATGCACGAGCCTATGGAGAGATCGCTCGCTCAAAGCACCACAACTAACTGGGCCTTAAAAGTTAACAGAATAGCCGGGCAGTGGTGGCACATGCCTTTAATCCCAGCACTTGGGAGGCAGAGACAGGCGGATTTCTGAGTTCGAGGCCAGCCTGGTCTACAGAGTGAGTTCCAGGATAGCGGGGGCTACACAGAGAAACCCTGTTTCGAAAACAAACAAACCACCACAACTATATTACAGAAAGCACTGCTCTTTACTACTCAAAGACACTCATACTATGAACGAGACATTTATCACTTGTCAGGAAATTATAATATTATTTAATGTAAAATCGGGCTTTTCATTGTTCTTAATTTTTATTTTATTTTTTTGTTATTTAAGATTGTACTGACTGGTTTTGTGTCAACTTGACACAAGTTGGGATTATCACAGAGAAAGGAGCTCCAGTTAAGGAAATGCCTCCATGAGATGCAACTGTAAGGCATTTTCTCAATTAGTGACTGGGGGTAGGGGGAGCTTGTGGGTGGTACCATCCCTTGGCTGGTAGTATTGGGTTCTATGAGAGAGCAGGCTGGGTAAGCCAGGAGAAACAAGCCAGTAAGGAACATTTCTCCATGGCCAATGCATCAGCTCCTGCTTCCAGACCTGCTTGAGTTCCAGTCCTGACTTCCTTTGGTGATGTGGAAGTAAAAAAGGTGAATAAACCCTTTCCTCCCTAACTTTCTTCTTGGTCATGATGTTTGTGCAGGAATAGAAACCCTGACTAAGACAAATTGGTACCAGCATAGTGGTGTATTCCTGTGCAAACCTGACCATGTTTTGGGGAGGACTGTGGAAGGACTTTGGAACTTTGGACTAGAAGATTTATTGGGTGTTAAGAGCTCTGTGGGATGTTGTGTAGGAGCTTGGAAGATCATGTTGAGAACAGTGCAGAGATGGAGACCTGGCTTGTGAAACTTCAGAGCGAAGATTAGACTCTTATCAGGAATATTGCTTTTTAATTGTGAAGATTCTGTGGTTCTGGTTAGCTGGGGCTGAAGAATCAGCTGTGATTAACAAGATACCAGAACTTCTAAAGCAAAAACTTTGCATTACTGGGACTATTGATGCTGGTTAGCTGGAGCTAGGAAATTAGCAGTGATTGAGAGGAGACCGGCATCATTGAGGTGAAATCTAGGAAGTGTTTTCTACTACAAAGGGCAGAGCTGGTGAAGTGACCCAATCCCTTGGAGGAATGCAGAAGATCATAAGTGGATCTCAGACATTAGACAGTTGGAGTTTGATTTTGCTTTTGATTGTGATTGTGCCCTGATATTTTTCCCTTTTGAGGGAACAAAGTATTTTAGTGAACCCCACAATTTAGAGACTTTTAATTGTAAAAAGAGTTTGAATTTTAAAAGAGATTGGATATTTTAAAAGGATTGAAATTTTAAGAAATTGCAAAGACTGTGGGACTTTTAAAGTTATTTAGACCTTGGGATGAATAAAAAAGTAAGGGTTGAAACTTAATAGTGAAGTGTTTGTGTGTCAAGTTGACAAGGGGTCAATTGTACCGGCTGGTTTTGTGTCAACTTGACACAAGCTGGGGTTATCACAGAGAAAGGGACTCCAGTTAAGGCAATACCTCCATGAGATGCAACTGTAAGGCATTTTCTCAATTAGTGATAAAGGTGGGAGGGTCCCTTGTGGGTGGTACTATCTCTGATCTGGTAGTCTTGGGTTCTATAAGAGAGCAGGCTGAGCAAGCCAGGGGAAACAAGCCAGTAAGGAACATCCCTCCATGGCCAGTGCATCAGCTCCTGCTTCCTGACCTGCTTGAGTTCCAGTCCTAACTTCCTTTGGTGATGTGGAAGTAAGCCCTTTCTTCCCCAACTTGCTTCTTGGTCATGTTTGTGCAGGAATAGAAACCCTGATTAAGACAAAGACTATGATGTACTTATATCATTACTTCCTCCTCCCTTTCCTCCCATGACCCTACCACCACCATGACCACATTCTTAGTTCTACATAATTTGCATTGTCTGCAAAGTGTTGAAATCCAGCATATGCTACTCATTTTGCATGTCATCCACCTTCATTCTTCTAACACACCATGTTGGTATTTCTTATGTAGGATTTCTTTAGTTGTTTCATATACTTATGGTACCTGGAAATATCTTATTTATTTAGTGTATCTGAAACTTCAAATCCTCTTACATCGCCTCCTCTATAGGACATACTTGGAGCTGTTAACATGCATTACATTCTGTGCTCTTAGATCTGAATATACATCTGCAAGAAAACAATGTGACTAATGAGTCTCCATTGCCTACTGAATTGTCTAATAAGCAAGAAAAGATGAATGCCCACTGACTAAAACCATAAAATATAAACATGTTAGTAGATTAAAATAAGTGGTGAGAAGGACTTTGGACTATTGAACTATTTCACTTTGGACTATTAAATGTTTCTGACTTTTAAAGTATTCAAATTTTTAAATATTCTTTTCCTTTTTAGATTCCTAAGGGAAACTGACTAATGAAAGTTGACATATACTTCCATTGTAAGAGAAAAGTAATATATATATATATATATATACATATATATATATATCCATTCATCAATTATCCAATAGAAAATTGATTCATTCATGAATTATAGTTACCAGTCTTGATTATCCCAAAATCTTAAAAGTTACTACGTAGTTGTGGACAAAGCATTAGTGAGCTTGTACTGGCTACATACAGCCAGTTGAAACCCTTACATGTGATTGCTCTGATAAAAGCCATGGTTGGGCTGGATGTCTGAAAAGTGTCCTTGACAGATGATGAATTTCACTACGGGTGCCTTTGTTGAATAAAAAGTCAGCCTTCCCAGCACTGACTCAAATATGTGGACATTTTCAATGTGTTTAATTGTTTTGGATATATTAAGTCAGGTGATGCTCAAAACTCAAAGTGATAGGACAGAATCATGAGGTTTGTGCTTAAAGGGAGAGGATGAAGAGAAAGAGAAGGAGGAGGAGTAGAAAGAGTAATAAGTTTCTGACAGAATCACAATGTAATAGAGGTAATTCCTAGTGAACACATTCCTTTTGGTTCAGCAAACTACTCTCTCAATAAAGACATTTTAAATAATTTTATTTCTGTGGAAATACTGAAGAAGATGATGTATATTTTCCTTTCTAATAATAGCAGTCCACGAGAAAATATACTCCACACAAAGCAAAGCAGACCAGACAACTAAGACAGCCATAAGGGTAAATCAAACACAAAGGCTGTTTCTGCCTCAATAGTCCAGGTAATTGAAACTGAAACAGGTTGAGGCATATAACTGGCGCTTTTGCAATTTTCTCTGGTATTAGAGACATGATTTTTTACCATAAGTCTGGGATCAGTTTTAAGCTACAGTATTCTCTATTTGTGGTGCATGTGGAAATAGGGAATGAATTACTGGAGTTTCAAATGATTTATTCAAAGAATAAGTTAATTTGACGTCAATAAACTAATGAAAAAGCAAAGGGTTTGCATGACTCAGTGCAGACAGTACTGGCATAGGGAATTCTTGCTGCATGTGCATATGGCAAAAACATATATGCACATTTTTTAGCTTTGACCTCTCCTCAACAGGCATCTCAAAGTTAATTTCCAAGACTGGATTCTTTTTTGAACGTCTCTCCCTACATCCTACACGCTTGTGCTCCCTATACCTTAGTTTAACTTACGATGATGTCATCCATCCAGAAACACAAGGAACAAATTTTAGGAATTTTCCAAGCTTTTACTCCCCTTATACTGTTTTTCCCACTCCTCCATTTTTTTAAAATTGGTTATTTTATTTATTACATTCCAAATGTTATCCCCTTTCCTAAATTCCCCCCAGAAAACTTTATTCCATCCTTCCTCCCCCTACTTCTATGAGAGTGCGCCCCCACCTACACACCCATTCCAGTCTCCCCAACTTCATATTCCTCTACACTGGGGCATCCAGCCTTCACAGGACCAAGGGCCTCTTCTCCCCATTGATGCCCAACAAGTCCATCCTCTACTACATATATGGCTCCATGTGTACTCCTTGGTTGGTGATTTAGACCCTGGGAGTTCTGGGGCTTCTGGTTAGTTGATATTGTTGTTCTTCCTATGGGGTTGCAAACCCCTTCAGCTCCTTCAGTCCTTTCTCTAACTCCTCCGTTGGGGACTCCATGATCAGTCAATGGTTGGCTGCAAGCATCTACCTCTGTATATATCAGGCTCTGGCAGAGCCTCTCAGGAGACAGCTATATCAGGCTCCTGTCATTGTGCACTTCTTGACATCCACAATAGTGTCTGCATTTGGTGACTATATATGCAATGGATCCCCAGATGGGGCAATCTCTGGATGGTCTTTCCTTCAGTCTCTGCTCCACACTTTGTCTCCATATTTGCTCCTATGCACTTGTCCCTCTTGACTATACAGAAAGTCTTTGAGAAATTCCACCAACTCTATTTCCCAAGTGACTCCAAAACCATGTACTGATACATCTCCATTGATTTTCAAACCCTTAGCTATGACTATGTTATCCTCAGCTTCTTAGCTAAGGTTTATGAAATACCATGCTGGTTAAACATTTCCAGGTCTGTCCCACCTCCTTTAGGTGTAGCCAGCTGTAATTAAGTGTAACATCGACTACACTATTATTTTCTTGTTATACACAGAAAACGCTAGTGGTCTTCATTTTGTTTTGTAGAGGAGACCCTCTAGTACTTCTTTCCCTCACAGAAAAATATAAATGCCTTAGGGGAAGTGTAGACCTGTCTGTTTCTTCTGTCACCAGGCTGTTAAATGCTTCTACTTTGGTGCCTAGCTCGTCTTCATGAGTTATTTTAACCTTTATCTTGTCAGTTAATTCCAGTTTAAGTTGGCATTCATTCAAAACATTTATTAATCACTAGCAATAGCCTATAAGTGGGACTGAATCACCCTACTGTTTCTATGGGTCTCATCATGGGTATTGATAGCCACAGGAAGACCAGGAGGCTATTCTGTTATTTTCAATACCCAGGATGCTCATCCAAGTTAAATATCACAATGGGTCACACTGAAATGACATTTGCTTGTATATTATCCGGAGGTAATTATAGGTGACGATTTACCTATTTTTAAGTCAGTGTGATAGCTCTTGAAAGGTGCTTTCTAACAAGCCTGATGATCCAAGAAGAACAGTCCATAGTGGAAGGATAAAACGGACTACTACAAGTTGTCCTCTGACTGCCACAGAAGTGTCCTGACATGTCCAAACACACAACTAGCAAACAAAAATGAAATACTGTGTTTCCTTGAGTTCAAAGTCTTATACCTGACAACTGAAGTAAATAGTGATGATCTTGAAGAATGCAAATACAAATTAATCTGTTTTCTTCTATTCAGATTTATTTTTAATATTTCTCACTCTCACTTTCTTCTGTCACTTAGAATTGGCAAGTATTGCATTTAGCACTACTATGGTCAGAGGAGCATATTGTTTTCCTCCAAGAATAGAAATTGTAGGTGTTTCTGGTGGCTGATAGAAGGTAAGCATGCAGAAAGAGAATATAGAAAGTTCCATAGAAAGAAATTTTAGAATAATCAACATTTAGGGCTGGAATGTCATCAGATAAATTGGAATCAAGAGCTCTTACTGTCTTTTGAGGCTCCTGAAGAACATGTAGACCTTGGTGTTAAATATGAGAGACTTCTGCAAGCTCCTCAGTAGCATAAAGGAAGGGAGAATTCTGGTAAGTACCCAGGCAGGGACTATTACTACTTAAGAAACCAAAGCCATGGTAAAGATCTTCTGGTTCTAAGAGATTACTATTTTGGGTTCTGAACACATAAACACATAATCACATGTCAATAAACATTTTCATGCCAACAAGTACAGTATAAACATATTCATGATAGGTTATACAGAGAAAACCTTATAAACATGATAACTCATGTGCAGGTACATGTACATGTATCTATGCAACAGCACATACACACATACATATACAATCATTGTCTTATGTGTAAATTGCTTATTTCTCTACTATACACAGAGCTAGCCAGAGCACACCCATTCTTCAGATGCCATTATGGACTAACTCAAACTTCTGCAATTCACTCTAACTATTCAGAACACATCAATTTTAAAGATTATTTCTGGCTTCAAGTTTCTCAATTCTCTGAGGGAAGAGAGACATATGAACAAGTATAGTTTTGACAGGTGATCAAAGTGTCTGTCCAGAAGAAAAGCAGAACAATCTGTGAAAGAAATCTTAAACAAGACAGGATGCAAAGCAGAGGCAGGGCCATTGCATCCACCTTATTCAGTAGCAAGCATATGACAAAATATGCTTGAACTTTAGCATATGACCTGAACTTTAGCAGCCATCTTAGTTCCTGGTGCTCCACCAACCTTGTTTACTATTGCCTTGTGGGATTTAATACAACATACAAGTTAAGTTAAGGAGAAGGTGGTAATACATTTTTAGCCCAAAGTGGCAGTCATAGGAAGTATCAAGAACAATATTTTAATAACATGGTATGTAGTAGCAACATGGTTCTATCTTACATGATTCATTCCTCTCTGCTTCTTACCTTTCTGGCTTCTGGAATTCAACAGAAGCTTATCTGGTGTGTCACTATCATGTCATAAATAATTTTCATATTTGGTGCTGTTTTTTATGACCTCCATTAAGATACTATAAGACATTTTTACTGGAGTAAGGAACATAAGTAAGAATGGTGTTTTTCTAAAAGACATGGTTTATTTCTATTTACTATTATTTTAGAACTGTGTTGTTTAAAACATTTTGATGGGGCTTCTTATGTGGAGAATTGTCTATTTAAAGCATGGTCTAATTCATTACTTGATTTTTCTCACCCCTCTCCATTCTGTTATATAAATTTGAGTGAAAAGTTAAAGCCATGATATATCATATATGAAATCTAATCCTAAAAATCCTATCCTTTGAGAAGCTGGACTGCTGGATTATACAAAACAAAAAAACAAAACATGAACAAACAACAACAAAACAAGATGGCAAGACAAGAAGCTAGATACAGATCACATGACCATCTACTCCCTTGTCTTCCATATTTCTTATTATTTACTATTTGTTCTGATATACTCATTTTTTTGTGTGTGCATGGGTCCTGGTATATTTCATTTATAATCTAGCTGAACAGAAAGCAAGAATAACTTTGAGACTCTGCCAAGGGTCATGTTTGTATACTGGAAGCACTGGTTATGTACTGAAAACACTGGGTTTCAAATTAATTTCTTTCAGCTCATACAGAATTGTTTTTATGCTGGCTAATTTCTATTATCTCCCAAAGAATTAGTAAATATGATCTCCATACTTTAAGTGAGTATTACTACTGAATTTAGACTATTACGACTCAATTTAGACTAAGGGATCTGAGGTTCTATGAAATAAAATTCAATCCAGTGATACCTCTAATTTTGTTAGTTGAGGTAATGTTCATGACTTAAATGACGTGAAATGAATAGCAATTTATATCACACAACATACTGTGATACTCTTTGTCTTCATGTAGTTTCTTCTTACATATATTACCACTCCTCGCTAAATAACTACTGACTGTTATAATCAACAGAGCCTCTTTTTTTCTGTATAATATTAACAACAATAGCAACGTCATGTGTGTAAACAATTCATGAAAGGGAACAGAAATTCTAAGTGCAATATTTCCAATTTTAGACCAAATAAGTAATTTTATATATTATATATATTTTTCATAAAAACTTGAACCTTATGTGTGTTGTTTTAAGAAAATTTTGTAGCTGGACACCAAAAGGAACCATTAATATTTCACATAAAATAAATTTCATTGTACATCAAAACACAAATGTTTATATTTTTTGTGTCTGGAACATTAGGAAATTATGATTTAATCAAGGGAATCAAGAGATAATAGAAGGGAAAGAAATGTTCCTTACAAAAATGCATGTATGATTTAACAGTTTTATTAATAACCCCCTTACGTCTCACTTCACTCCACTTAGGTGAATGAATATTTATTCTGCATTCATTAATTTCAAAAATGAGCAATACACTCATCTACCTGAAGGGCAATAGCATACTGTGGACAAGAAGACAAACACAAATTAATTTTATATGTGAATTCTATTTTTCCTCAAATTGATATGGAGTGGTATGACAAAAGGCCACCAGAGAGAAAGAGGAGAACCTCTAAATGCTTGTGAGAAGTAGTGCTGTTCGCAGCAAATCTTGAGGAATTTGGGTACTTGTCAGTTTTACCTACTTATGACCCATTTTCATGGTCATCTGAACCACTTACTTTCCTCTGACAGTAGAACGCTTACCTATTAATATTCTCTGTGCCTCTTGTAAAACATTTTTCACTCCTTAATTCCTTGATTCAAATGGGAATTATGCTTTTGTACATCTGCCAGAAGTGTAATTAAGGAAAGCTGCTCTCTGTTCTATTTTCAAATTTTATTTTAAAAGCAATGTTTAGAGGATCTATTAAATAAATTATGATACACCCAAAGATCATCTAATGCAAGTCATTAGAAGAGGAAATGGACACTGTTGATTTAGATGGAGATCTAAATTAAAAGAGGAAAAAGCTCAGAACTGTGCCAACAGAATAAAAGTATCATTTGCCTTTATTAATATTGTTGTTTATGGACATGAAGAAAGACTGAAACAATCAAGTGTTAGTAAGATAAGCTTTGGGGAAATGTCACCTATTGTACAGTTTTATTCTCTATTTTATAATTAAATATTTCACACAACAAGGGTTTATACTAGAGATGCAATAGTATGCATAATCTATTTTTCAAAAAATAGATTTTTTAAAATTAGTTCATCGTACTAAAATTAAAAATAACAATCCCTTTTTCTTAGTTCACAGAGAAAATTGATTTTTTATATGTTACTACTTGGTAATAATTCAGAAACTATCCATAGTGATGATTAAATGATCTATCTTCATAAATTATTTTATTTTTATAGCTGAGAATTAAACCCACAATCATGTGCATGCTTGGAAAATATTCAACTACTGAGTTACATCAGCCTCCTGTTCAAGTTCTAGAATAATAAAATTCCAATGAAGGTATAATTTAAAAGCTCACATAATGGGAGAAGTTTTAATTTCTGAAAATTAAAGCATAAAAGTAGCTTTTAGTCAATTAGCAGCAAGACAGGTACTTAGTTTTTCAACATATCAAAAACATCAGCAGCATCACATGAAGATGAAAGCCAATGAGTCTAACAATCTGAATAGGGAGTTTTCAATACAACAGATAAAACATATAAAGTCTGAGCAGAATCATAAAACCTTGGCTACGCATCAGAAATAATACAACCTATAGTCTACAAAGATGCCTATAGACTAGACCTGCATATGGCAGCTAGAAAGAGACAGCTCTGTAGCTGCCAAGACCACATCAAGACTGCCTTAGCATGGGTTGCACATGGTGTTCCCCCATCAAAACCTTCAGATGATCTCGCCAGGAGCTACATGTGATATTTTAAGATCAACTCCTTTAGCATTTATTGAGAGCACCAAAAGAATCAGCACAGTACTTCCACAGGGGCATCAGAAGTAATTTTACAGGCCTCAATGTCTTTTTGTTTGTCTAAGTTGATCTTCATTACAATTGCCAAGAATTACTTTACCACATATACTTTACAGATGGGGAAACATCATCCTCCAGGCCATGATTTGGTGGACACAAATCTTAGAGCAACAACATAACAAAGCTAAGGAATCATTAACCCAGGTCGAAATAAATGCAGCCTACCTTCCCATTTTAACGGGAACACTCTGACTTCGTGGTGCACTGTTAATTTTTATGTTATTGTTTTGGATTTGTCCAAGGTCTGTGATCTGTGCTGTTCTGCTCTTTTAGGCAAGAAGCAGTCTGTCCTGAATTAGAAAAGAGGTCCTAGAGTGTGGGAGCAGGGATTGACCTACATCTGAGCAATCTGCATATGATTCACCACAATTAACCAATTTGGTTTGAAATAGCTACAATTAAGTTATTAGCAGAGAAGTATTTACTAGAGTAGAAACTCTAAATTTATCTTCATGTACGCCCTAAGCAAGCAAAGGGCTGTATTTTCAGGACTTGTAAGCAAAGTAAATTAAAAAATCCCTTCAAATTAACATTATATTGTGAAATTATCCACAATTAGGTTTTTTTTGTATCGTACATTTGCGCTATTCCCTTAAAATGTTTAGAAATAGAATGGCAAGAAAAATATGAAATCACTGCGTATAAGAGATATTCAGTATCTACATATCATCCGACTGTCTGTCTGTCAGTAGAGACAATCAATCATAATACATCACCAACAATGGACAGTATCAATCCTACCTATATAATGATGACTCTATATTTTGAAACCATTAAAACAAATTTATGATCAAAAAGATTTTTCCTACCTTTATAGTTGAGTAAAAGTCTCAATGACCATTAAGGTTAACCTGGGAAAGAAATGAAAAATAGGTGATGTGGGGGGAAACACAAGGGTCAGATAGCTTTAAAGTCAGTATCAACATTTAATAGTAGTATTCAATAAGCTGGGTACCCAGACACTGTTTCAAGGCATCCTCAGTTCCCACTTCACATACTCATAATAACACTGCTGGTGACAAAGAGGATGGACATGTTATAACAAAAGAATCCAATGTAGACTGAGCTTATTTATGCTTCACATGGTGTCTGTAATTATCAAGACTCAGATGTTCATCACTACTAGACAATTTTGTAACTTCACTGTTGACATCTTGGAAGGATTACACACAAAAACGAAAACCATGTCATACTGATAAAATGAAGCAAAATAACTATAATAATGAAGTTAAAAACTAAACAACTCCAAATTTGGGGCTGGAGAGATGGTTCACTGAGTAAAAGTGTTTGTTCTTGTAGAAGGTCCAAGCTCAGTTCTCACCACACCACAGAGTGGTTCACAGCTTTTTATAACTCCTGTTCTAGGAAATTTGATGCCCTCTTCAGATCTCCTTGGGCACCAAGAGTATGATACACATGCATACATGCAGGCAAAATACGCACATAAAATGTAAAAATCTAAAAAAACCTAAATAGTCACAGACTTATATAACTTTTTACATTACTGAAAATATAGACGCCAAGAAAGCTGTTAATTCCTTAGCTATGATAAAAGTTCTTCCCAGGTTGATTCAAGTTCTGCATTTTTGACACTGAATAAAGTGTCAACTAACCTGGACCCTAAAGATCTCTCAGACACTGCACCACAAACCAGGCAGCATATACCAGCTGATATGAGGTCCCCAATACATATAAAGTAGAAGACTGCCAGGTCTGGTCTCAGTGAGAGAAGATGTACCTAGCCCTTGAGAGACTTGAGGCCCCAGAGAGTAGGGGCTGTGGACATTTCCTTGGAGACAGGTGAGGAGTAATAGGGTGAGGAGCTATCAGAGGGTGGACCAAGAGGAGGATAACAACTGGGCTATATATATATAAAAAAAACAAGATTAAAGAATAATAATACATAAAAATAAAAACAAAACAAAGTCCTCCAACTGTTGACAGATAATCAAAGAAGTCTTTTAGCTAGTTCATGGTAGAACTCAGAGTAGCCTTTTATTATCTGGTTTCATAAGTTATTCAATTCACTGTGCCTCTTATGACACATGTAGGGAAAGTGAAGTCATGTGGCCTGTTTCTGAGAACTTTATATGTTGGCCTGAGTTGGTGATCTGTGTCAGCACCCACATGGCTGTTCACAACTGTCTGTAATTCCATTTCCAGGGAATCTGACACCGTCACATAGACAACATCAATGTAAAAATAAAAAAAAAAAGAAAAGAAAAAAAAAAGAAAAAAATCTCTTTGTAAGGAGAGGTACCACTGGATCATCTATCAGAATTTGGTTATAAACTGCTTAGAAATCAATGAAAGCAATGGAAAGAATAAGGGTGGAAAATGTGCAAGAAGCTGACAAAACTAGTCAAAAACAATACTAGCTGGATGTGCAAGAAATAAAGCAGAAATCCTTGATATAAACTATGTCTGTCCTCAGTGAGAGAAGATGCACCTAACCATGGAGAGATTTGAGGCCCCAGGGAGTGGGGTAGGGGTGGATTGGGGGCTGGGGGCTGGGAACATTCTCTTGGAGATAGGGATGGGGTGGGGAAGGAGGGATGGGATGGGGAGTGGTCTATGGGGCAGACTGGGGGGATGAAGTCTGGACTGACAAGAAGGAGGAAAGAATAAAAATATCTTAAAAGGTAAATATCAAAAAAGTGTTTTGTGGGCTGACTTTAAATAGTGCAATTGTAGCATTTGCTCTTTGACACAGGCTTCTCCATTCTAAAGTGATATGGAAATTTCTCCATATCAAATTATGCTTTTTCTCTCTTGCTCATGACTAGCGACTTTTACAAATACATAACCATCTGTTAATCATAATTGATAACATAATTTTCAAAACAATCCACAAATTATTTACTGGTGGACCATAATACTCCTGTGATAATTCCTGGACACATTTGTTTTTCTAAGAAACTCTATGTTCTAGGTGTGATCATAGAGACAGGAGATTCTCCTCTCTAAACTACCTAGACCTAGAATTCTAAGAGATTAAGACCAGAGCCAAAAAAGGGTATTTCTGTTGTAAATCCACATACTGTTTGTGTTCACTGATTGGGAGCCTCAGAGCATTCATTATATGCCTCCTCTCGTTCTAATTCATGTTTCTTTTGCAAAATGCCCAAAGATGAAGTTGGTAAGTTTAAAAGTTATATCAGATATGAGAAAAGACATTCAATAAAATATTTTAATGAGAGATTTAAACAACTTAGAAATGTGTGCTGTTGATGAGCTAATGCCTCTAATAGTGTAGAGCACTGCTTAATACTAAGGTAAATTTGCCACATTATGTTACGATATTTTTTTCAATTTTTTCTTGAATAGTTAAGAAATAATGCTCGCACACGTATATTTATGCCAAGGTTTAAATAAATAATGCTTGCACACGTATATTTATGCCAAGGTTTAAATAATTGAACCCAGGCATATTTAAGTAAATGAAACTCACAGAGGAATCACAAGAAATTATGTTTTCTGAAACACTAGTAATAGAAAATTTTTTTTTTTTTTGGTTTTTTGAGACAGGGTTCTTCTGTGTAGCCCTGGCTGTCCTGGCACTCACTCTGTAGACCAGGCTGGCCTCGAACTCAGAAATCCACCTGCCTCTGCCTCCCAAGTGCTAGGATTATAGGCGTGCGCCACCACCGCCCGGCCAGAAAATTTTTAAAATGCATCCACATTATTAGTATCAAATGTACCATCTCAGAACATCTCAGATCACCACATAAACATTTATACACATGCTTATTAACACACTCTTGTGCATACAATTAGGTTTTACTTCCAAATATACTTAACATATCTGGAATATATTTTTCTAATTGATTATTCAGTTTATATTCTCAAATATTTTGACCCTAAAGTTCTACTTTTTCATACCTCCCAAATCATAATTAGGAAAAATAAGCACACGTGTGCCTTTCAAAGTGCCATCTCTGCTGCAAAGGACTTATGTTTAAAGATATCTCAGTGAGCATCCTCTGACTTTGGATGCTTCAGTTACATATATTAGTTAAGATTACTAAATTCTATTCCTAGTTAATGGATTTTACGGCAAAACTTTTTTTATGTGGTTTGAAAGAATTTGCAGTGCTAAGGGAAGAGGAGATAAGACCATTTCAAGCATAATACCTTAAAGATTGTTCACCTCTCTTGTCTTCTAATAAAGAGAACATTTAGTGAGATATATCATGGAAAACATTAAACCTCTCCTATTTAACATATGGAGCTTTAGAAAGAAAATTTAGTGTATTGTATAATGCATTCCAGATTCTGTTTCTAAAGACCCTAGTTCATTTGTGACTGTAAAAAGTCACAAGGTTATATATTCTTCAAAAGCAGGCTACTCAGAGCATTTGAAAGAATAAGCATGGACCTCATCCCTTTTCCTTCAAAGTTTGTATGAACAAGCAGCTTTGGATTGTCTGCTGTCCATACGACTGACCAAGAGAAGCTGGCTCCTTATAATGACACACAACAAATTATGATTAATGTATTTATAGAAATCTGCATGCTAAAACCAGCATAAAAAGCAAATAGAGTAAGGAACTTTCTGACTGACTAATTAGAAAAGATCTTTGACTTTACATTTAGATAATGAATTAAATCAAATAGCATATTTTGAATAAAGTATAGTATTATTGTTATACCCTATGTTCTTTTCATTTTCTGTAAGGCTTAGTTTTATATTAGACATATAAGGATGATGGAAATTCTCCTGCCTATTTAGTATTAAGTATAGTAGTTAGTATAGAAGCCTCCAGAGTCTTCTTTAGAAATCAAATCAAGTAGTATCTGTTGGCAGAGCGTGCTTCAGTTAAAATATTTTTTTATCATCTACAAAGAATAAATTCATGTTTTTTTCCATTATTAACCAAGCACATTTTTCTTCATGAGAATTTTTGTTTTACCCAAGACATTTGCACAATACATTTTCATTTCTATGATTTGAATTCTACAATGTGAATCCAAGTTCAGGATACGGTCAAGGTTATTCTTACATTCTTTTTTATTGGATATTTTATGTATTTATATTTCAAATATTACCCCCTACCCTGGTTTACGCTCCAGAAACTCCCTATCCATTCCTTCTCCCCCTGCTTATTATGAGGGTGTTTCCCCACCCACCCACACATTCCTGCCCCCCTGCCCTGGCATTCCCCTATCCTGGGGCATCGAGCCTTCACAGGACCAAGGGCTTCTCATCCCACTGATGTCCTGCAAGGCCATCCTCTGCTACATATGGAGCTGGAGCCATGGGTCGCTTAATGTATACTTTTTAGTGGGTAGTTTAGTCCCTGGGAGCTCTGGGCAGGGTTCTGGTTAGTTGATATTGTTGTTCTTTCTATGAGATTGCAAACCCCTTCATCTCTTTCACTTCTTTCTCTAACTCCTCTATTTGGGACCCTGTGCTCAGTCAAATGGATGGCTGTGAGTCTCTACTTCTGTATTTGTCAGGCTCTAGCAGAGCTTCTCAGGAGACAGCTATATCAGGCTCCTGTCAGGAAGCACTTCATGGCATTTGCAATGGTGTCTTGGTTTGGTATCTGTATGTAGGATGGATCCCCCGGTGGGGCAGTCTTTGGATGGCCTTTCCTTCAGTCTGCTCCACACTTTGTCTCTGTATTTCCTCCCTCTTTACTGGGTGTCTATAGCATTTATATCAGGATGCTGTGATTTTTAATGCCTACAAGTTAACACTATTGAAAGGTGCATGTGCAAAGCTTTGACAGTATTACTGTGTAGCCATTTTCATTTCTCCTCCTTACAATAAAAGCATGGTTCAGATCATTATAAGAGCATGTGACTTTTAAAAATCTGCAGCTTCTTGCCTGGTGATGGGATGGTTTGGAAATACAATGGCTATAACAATAACTTCATGTCCAAGGAATTTGATAATGCATTTTCCACACAAAAACTCTATTGGAGCAAGTCATATGACTGGCTTTCTGTTGCACAGATTCATCTCAATTGATCATGATTTTTTCCAAGTGACAGCTGGAACATGGCTCATAGAATGGTTTCAGAAGTATTCTTAAGCAACTTATAGGGACCAGCTGAGGACTTGTCCGCTGATCTGAGACTAGAAATGACAGCATCCCAAGGACACATTGTCAGATTGTTATGTTCAGTACCTTTCTGGAATAGAAATTTCCATGCAAGTAAAATGTGCTGTATTTTAACACTGTAGATATATCCAAGAAAAATAACTTACAACTCTGCTAACTTTACATACAACAGATTAAGTTTAGTACAATTTGCTAAAATCACATATATGCATAATCTTTTGAAATACATATTTTTATTTTGAGTGTTATTAATGAACTATACAAGAATCATCACTAAAATGTATTCCTTCTTTCATTTTGAAAAGGCAAAATGATAATGTTTATTTAGAAAATTATATTGAAAATAATAATTTCTTGCTCTTAATGAAATTTATAGACTACTCAATATAATTAAAAATAAATAAATCTCTAAGGTAAATGGTATTAAGTGATATAATATAAAGTAGGAAAATTAGTATGAAATAAAGTTATGCTTTTAGATATAATGGAACATCACAGTGTTTCCTGCTTCATTTACATCACCCTTTTTATCATCATGGAATCATTACAGTGGATTGCACCCCAAACTCTTAATAGCATTTAGGGTGGCCTTTGAAGGGGAGGAGTGAGGGACCATGAGTTAGTTACATTCCTTGGTAGGCAGATGGAAGGGGAAAGATGATAGCCAAGCAGTGGTAGCGCATGCCTTTAACCTTTAATCCCAGCGCTTGGGAGGCAGAGAAAGGTAGATTTCTGAGTTCGAGGCTAGCCTGGTCTACAGAGTGAGTTCCAGGACAGCCAGTATGCAGAGAAATCCCTGTCTCGAAAAACCAAAAAGAAAAAAGAAAAGAAAAGGAAGAAAGAAGAAAGAAAGATGGTGAACTTCCAATACGGCTTACTTCTTTGTCCTCATGACTGGGGACAAAAGCCTGACAGCTCAAACAAATGTCATGGGCCTTTTCTTTTCCAGGTTAAGATCCCTGCTGGTGGCCAAGCATATAGATCTGTGTTGCTATTTTGTTCAAGGTTCCTAGTCCTGAATTAGAGCAGGAAGACCCCAGAAACATCCATAATATCTCCATCCCTAAAAGGTAGACTCGATTTCCCTGCTATTTTGTAGGAGGTGTTTTTGCACTATATCCCTTGCTGGGTGTATATTTCCTTACCCTTAAGAAAAGCTTCCTTTAATCAACCCCCTAATAAAGAAAGACATTACTCTGCTTCCTGAAAAGGTTATCAGCTATCTGTTATTTTGGGTATTTGAGCCTAAGAGTTCCCTTTATGTTACCATATCGATTTTCTGTAACTAAGAATGGCACCACACCATGTAAAATATTATAAAACATATTTGATTACAAAGTATCTGAGAGAAAGAGAAACATTCCTCCCTTTTAAAAGCTACCCTAAATGCTATTGAGAGTTTTGGGGTCCAATCCACATTAACAACTCCAGGATGATGAAAAAGGATGATGCAAATGGAATAGAAACCACTGTGATGTTCCCATGATACTGAAAAACATAACTTTGTTTCATAGCTGTGTTTTCCTGCCTTCTATTACATCACTTAATACCATTTATCTTAGAGACTTATTTATTTTAATTGCATTGAGTAGTCTATAAACTCCATTAAGAGCAATAAATTATTATTTTTGCTATAGTCTTCTACATTAACATTATTATTTTATACAAACTATCTGAGAAATATGTAAGAAATATATGTATATATATGTATATATTACAGCAATTAAATAAAGATTAGTGGAATAACCTCAACAAGCTATGCTTAGTTTAAGTTTTGACACTACCCTAACTTACTGATGTATATTTTACAAATATTTTATAAACTAAAAACTTTTCATTATTAGCTTACTGTTATCAGTTACAGAGCCTCTCTTTGTTTTCTTCCCTTTATACTGCCATAAATGTGGAGTCAAAATGTACGGCATTTGCTTTCCAATTCAGAGCTGCAGTCATATTTTCTCTTTGAGGCTAATCCTCTGCAATAATATATGAAATAATTGAAATCAAGTTCACACATTTTCTAAAAATAGCATTACCACTCTTAATCTATCATAGGACTATCTAATTCTCGTTTGTTTTTGTCCTCAGTCAAACAAATCAATCTAATTACTTCATAAATTTGCTTTTGGTACCATTTCATGAAAATTTTATTTTTCTAAAACATATGCAATAGAATTAATTACTTAAAATATCCATTATTCTGATAAAAGAAGATACCAATTTTGTTTGGGAGTACATAGCTTAATATGAAATATAAAAATATAAAAAGTAAATTTTAGAAACAGAAAAGGTTGAGTCTATAAGATGAAAATGAGCTTAATAACTTTATGAATTTAGTATTAACCTTTAATACAATTCCTATATTTTGGCATTGACCATTGATAACCCAATATTTCATTTAGTTTTTAAGTGTATTGATTAATTTGTACATAAACACAAGTAAAACTTAGAGTTCTAGGTCTTCATCTGAAATAAAAGATGTGGCCTTTGTCTTCCCGATCCTGCTTGATCTCCTTAACATAAGAATTCCCATTTCTGTCTATTTTCTGGCAAATGTTTTAACTTCATTTCTACTTAGGGTTGAACAAAATTTCATTGTGTATATTATCCATATATCCTTTATTCTTTCTTTAGTGATGGATGTCTTGGGTGTTTCCACCTCAAAGCTATTCTGAATAATACAGCAATAAACATAGAGAAACAAACATCTTTCTTTGTCAGTTCCAACGTTCTATTCAAGAGTGGTGCAGCTGTGTCATAAGTCCTTCAAAATTCCAATGTACAGAAGGAAAAAATAATAAAATGGGATTCATTCAAGTACATGGCTTAGATTTCATAGACATTGGCAATATGCCATGTTGTTTCAGTGACTTCAGTTATAAATGCTAACTGTAGCCACTATTCTCATTTTGTTGAAACCATTTTCAAAAGAGTACCATTTTCATTCATTCTAAAATGGCTTCCTTTATAAGTCCTTCACCTGTGTTGATCTGTTCTATTATCTTTCACAGAATGAATTATTTTCTAACATGTGATGCATCTATTTGTTAAAGTGTTTATCACCTGCCTTCCCAAAACATAAGATACATGGGGGCTACTATGTATTGCAGCCAAGTTTCATCTGGTGTACTCCATTCACTTCCATAGTATCAAATCTGAAGTTCTGAAGTCACTAGATCTGTTTTCAATACATAGGGCTTTTTTTTTTCTACCATGTTCAGGAAAATGTGTACCCACCTCAAAGCTACTGGGAAGCTCTCTTTCTACTCAGTTGATGTCAGTCCCATTGACCTTGAAAACCCAATATTTTTTTCAAATATTTCTTCAGGTTTCAATGGAAAGGGCCCTCCATCAGTTAAGCCTTTTCCTAATAGTAATGCTATTTACTATTGTTATTGGCTCAGCAATTGGATAATCTCTAGTTCATGTAAAAGAACCCACATCTCTCAATCTAGACAATATGGAAAATGAAATGACAATAATCCCATCCAAAGGCCTAGGGATGATGTGACCAAGTGCCATAATCTAGCACCACTGTGTGTAGTGATTCTTGTCTTTCTTTCAGGGAAAATACACAGCTGTATACTCAGGCTAGCCCTAAGCATGAGGAATAAGAATGTGGGAAGGGTCATTCAGACACTGCCCCACCTGGGGACCCATTCCATATAGAGTCACCAAAATTGGACACTATTGTGGATGACAAGAAGTGCATGCTGACAGGAGCCTGATATAGCTGTCTCCTAGGAGGCTCTGCCAGACCCTGACAAGTACAGAGGCAGATGCTCACAGCCAACCATTGAACTGAGCATGGGGTCCCAAACAGAGGAGTTAGAGAAAGAACTGAAGGAGCCAAAGAGGTTTGTAACCCCATAGGAAGAACAACAATATCAACCAACCAGAACCTCATCCAGAGATCCCAGGGTCTAAACCATCAACCAAAGAGTACACATGGAGGGACCCATGGCTCCAGCTGCATATGTAGCAAATGATGGCCTTGTTGGACATCAATGGGAGGAGAGGTCCTTGGTCCTGTGAAGGTTCATGCTCCAGTGTAGGGGAATGCCTGGGCAGGGAGGCAGAAATGGGTAGGTGAATAGAGGAACATCCTCATAGAAGCAGGGTGAGAGGATAAGGGGTTTCCTGGGGGAAAATTGGGATAGGGGATAACATTTGAAATCTAAATAAAGAAAATACCCAATTTAATAAAAAACAATGTTGATTGTGTAAGGCTACACCCAAGACAATCATCACTTGAATCTTCACTTTCACATTGTCTGGACAGTAGTGTGATTAATTAGCATGTGATTAGCATGGATTTAATTTGGGCAAATGGTAGCCAGACTATGAAGGAAGATGATGGAACACTATGTTTAATTTGGGGTTCCAGACTTTTGAGAGAGTAGGAAAAGGCAGTGCTGGTGTGCTTCTTGAGTTCATCTGAACGTATTCAGATAGAAAATGAGTATGATTTGAGGCCTCAGCCCCCATAGGGATTTTGGGACCAGAGGCTGTGTGAGTTCTCATTTATTCCTGAGGTCATTAATGTACAACTATGTCTTCCACATGATTTCAAATGTAAATAATTCTACCTTTTAAATGTAAGCAGAATTATTTAAAGAACATAAATGTACAAACAGAACCATACTGACAAACATAATATAAAATAATGGAATATATTTGGCTAAATTTGTAGCTTAAGAACCTATGTGAGAAAAGCATTTACCATTACTAGAACTAGGACGATCGATCACTAGTATGTAGAAAGTATTTACATCAATTCTTGTTAACTAACCTACCATCAAAGCAATAGTTAAACAATAATCTTTGCTCAAATGATTTACTTATATTGCAGTGGCTACTTTGCTTTTGTGAGTGTGTACATATATGTGCTGTGTGTGTTTGTATGTGTGTATAATGTCAGAATGTATATGTATTCAGAAGTGTGGGTACCCCTAAAATTGCAGGTATGAGTGGAGACTATATGTCAACCTCTTGTTCTTGCCTCAGGAGCATCCACCTTTGCTTCTGAGACACGGTCTTTTATTAATGTCTGGATTTGCAAATTTTTCTAGAGCAGCTGGCCTCTGAGCCTCAGCAATCCTCCTGTTACTTAGATCCCAGAACAGGGATTACAGAGGATTGCAAAGAGACGCCACCATGTCTGCCCTTTTTTTGTGCTTGCTTGGAATCAAAATCAGGTTGCCATTCTTACAAGGCAAGAATCTCACTAACAGATTTTTTTCCCCTGTATTTGTCCTTCAGCATATCCAAAAGTCTCCAGTCACTGGCATCTCTCATCACTACAGTGAAATTTCCAAAAGGCAAAGAAGATAAATAGTCTGCTTTGCATCATCACCTCCCAGGCTAGGACCTAACAGATAGGTCCATATTGAGAAGGTTGAATGGCTACCAACAGTTCTAAGGATTAAGCATTTGACATTCATCAAATATTGAGCTAGTTCAGATTAAATATCACATCCTACTTCATCTTTGAGTGAAGCTTAGACGGAAAGAAGATACAAGAATGGAAGACTGGATTATGCTCTAGGACAACAAGGTCTAATTTAATCTTAACTTGGAACATTTGATTCTGAAGCTCTAAGCATTACTGTTAAGATGAGGTTGATGAGACGCAGAAAACTAGGAAATGGCACAAAGACAGCAATCAGTCTTGTTTTCATATCACAGGTGAATAACATTCCAAATTGATATTTGGGTCCAACAGGATACTTAATCCCAGCACTTGGGAGGCAGAGGCAGGCAGATTTCTGAGTTTGAGGCCAGCCTGGTCTACAGACTGAGTTCCAGGACAGCCAGGACTATACAGAGAAACTCTGTCTCTAAAATAAAGAAAAGAAATTACTTGGGTTCAAGTTACCGATGAAGAAACAAGCTAATATTTGCAAAGAAGATGCCCTTCTATCTACGTTTTTATAGTGGCCAAAATATTTGAAATTTGAATATGCAGTATAAAGACATTGAAAATAAAATCCAAACTGGTCAAATCACTTATTAAGGTAAATATGTGTTTGTTAATAGGATCTTAGAGTACTTAGATATTTAGAGTATAATCACCATAGGATACTTTATTGGGGATAAACAGTGTTCAATTGAAATAGCTTTTTAATATTCAGTTATTTATTCATTATGAAAATATATTTGCTTCAAGATGTAAAATGATTTAGAATCAAAAATCCAATGTATCATTAAAATTTTGCCAATTGCAATCTGATTATTAAATTATGATATTAGACATTACATTATTCTCTACTTGTAGAGAATTCTCTACTTGCCTTTATATTTAAAAAAAAGTGAGTTTTTTCTCTTGCAGTCAGAGTGTGCTAAAACTTCCTTCCTTTGTCCTTGAATAGAAAATCTCTGAGACTAGTGCTTAGAAAAGGAGTTCAAATCTGTTCTAATTTTCCAGACCAAGATTTCATTACAGAACTAATTATATTATGTTACATATAAATATTGGGTCAGTGCTCTAGGATCTGATCTTCATGTGATTTTTATACTGCACTCAGATTTATGAATATTTAATTTCCTTAAATTGTATGTCCTTAATTAGATGATAAATTCAAATTATTATAGGATATTTGGCATTTATGTATGTGGGAGGGGGAGCATTCACCTGTACATGTGGGCAGGAGCCAGAGATTGATGCCAACCTTCTTTCTTAGTCACTCCCTACCTTAGTTTTTGACATGGGACTTCTCTTTTGTCCCAGAGCTCACCAGTTGGCTAGAATAGCTAATCATAATGTATCAGGGATCAGCCTGCCTCCTCCAACACAGTGCTGGATTTATATACCTTTGCTACAAGGTTGCTATTGTTGTTCTTATTGTTATCATTATTACTACCACTACTACATGGACCCTGGGGATCTGAACTTGGGTCCTAATGCCTTCACAGCAAGCAATTACGAGACCCATGAAAATTTTATTACACCTATAGTCAGTGATGCCATTTGGAAGTACTTTAATCTTCTACAAGAAATGTTCATACAGTAGAAGTTATTTTACCTTGACATTGCATCTATAGGAGACTACTGCTTTTCTACTAAAAGGAGCCATTTTTTTCTTCTGTGAAAATAAAATTTACCATAATCTACATCGCTTCATTTCTTATTTTTCTTTTTTGGTTTTTTTTTTTTTTTTGAGACAGGGTTTCTCTGTATAGCCCTGGCTGTCCTGGAACTCACTCTGTAGACCAGGCTGGCCTTGAACTCAGAAATCCACCTGCCTCTGCCTCCCAAGTGCTGAGATTAAAGGCATGTGCCACCACCTCCCAGCCAAAATTTTCTTAGCTTGCATCTCCTTTAAATAAACTGAGGGGCAAATTCTCTGAGAGCTTTCTTCATCAGAAAATGGGGTTGGTACCACTATTTAACAAAGACTAAGTTTATGTAAATTATTGGTTCCTGAGCTTTCAAAGGACCTGGAAACCATCACTCACTCAATGCTCATTATTTGAACACCAATTTAAGATGTTAAGTTGGTGTGTCTCTACAATTTGATCTCATTCAGTATAAAATATAAAATATCAAGGTCAGATACCTTGTTAGAGTTCCCTTTGATTGACCAACACTGAGTGCTAATTAATATATTTAGTACTCAATAAATATTTGTCAAGAGTAGCTAAGTTGACCATGAACTGATTTAACCAGACTGAGCTTAAACTATCCCTACTTAGGATCAAAATTTGTAAGACCTAAGCATTGCATTATTTGCTACACACAGTTCAAATTAACTCAAATTATTAAAATAAAACTAATAAATCCGAAATTGACTAGAATCTAAATCCAAGCTCAATTCCAGATAGGTTATGATGAAGACAGAAGAAAGTGTACTATGAAAATGAAGAGAATGGAAACTCACAACACCCAGTTTCTCTGGAAAGGGTTTGGCAGCCACAATGGCAGGGTGGTACTCCATCTCAGGGATTCTATTCAAGGAAGACTCCCCTACCAACATCCTTTAAGCGGCTTTTACAAAATTCTGGGGTAAAGAGTGTCTCATTTTCTTCTCACTACAAATTCAAGGAAACTATTTACTTTCTCTTGTTGTTGTTCATTTTATTGAATAGGAAAACAAATAAGAGGGGTAAAGGGACATAATGATAATATGTTTTGAAATCAATTGAAACTAAATATTATGTTGATGCTTCAAGTTCTCATGTTTCTTCCATATATCTACTTGTGTTCACAAAACACACAAACACACATACATACATACACAATACTCACTTGAGATGTTTCTAGCTAAAACACATACTAATTTGAGATTTTCAGAAAGATATCTAAATGAATGTTAATTTGATAAAATAATACTGAAATTTGCCTGAGTAGTACCTGGATAGCAAGAAAAGTAGATTTGTGAATATACCCAAACACATTTGAATACTACAGAATACCATTTTACCAACATATGAATGTCAACAAATGTCCAGTATGCATAGGAGTCTCTGTCTTTCTTATGGGCTGAAATACAGAATCAGAGAGTGGGAGACAGTGCCATGCCTAAATATTTATCACAGGCTTAATATATGTTTAAAATCCCTTTACTTTGAGTAAATTGTTCTAAGAATCAGGTTGCAATTTTAAATTAATGGAAATATTACATGGCATGGGAAGTTCTCTCAGAATTAAGTTTAAATAATTGGTTTATATACAGGTACAGAGCTATGGATATGCAAACTCATAGCTAGGTCTTATGTTCAAAGACTAGTTCTATATGCATGTTATAACTAGTATATCTTGAATTATCTTCTTCTAATCTTATTTTTTTTAAATATTTTCAATGAAAGGAAAGTGAAAACCTTACCCTGGACTTCCTGTGGAAAGAGTTCAGTGGGTTTTTTTTAGTTCATGCTTTTACTTCAGAAATAAAGAAACTGAGCTTTCAACAGTTTGACTGACATATTTGCGGCTGACCTATAAATTAGTGAGTATTCTTGCTGTTGATTCTTTCAATAATAGTCTTACTTACAGCATCCTTTTCTCCACAAACACTGTTTCTGATGGCCTGGCAAGTGTTTTCCAGAATCCCCCAGGTGTCTCAGATGCTAAGCCTTCTGCTGTGTCTGCTTAGTTCCTGGGCCCACTCCTCAAAGGCTTGCTCAAATGCAACTCCTTCTTAATGATGTCTTCTATGGTCATCCCAGCTGGAAGCGATCTCTACCTCCTCTGATCCACTACAGCAATTATCACATTCAGCCTTGTAATTCAATATGGCTTAGTGGAAAATCATGTGTGGATGAGCGCTGGGGTTCAGTAGAAAGGGGCTCCGATTTTGGCTTTGCTTCTCATAGGAAAAAGACATGGACGTGTCTGTCATGTCCATGCGTCAGAGTAAAGGATTAGTTGAACAATCTTAATGAAATTTACTTTTGGTCTTCCAGCAATATGGTCTCTGAGTATAATAACTAGATAGATACACTTGGAATAGATATGTCATTCAATTATCAATTCTGTATGAAAAAGCTTCAATATACTGACTGATGCTTGAACTACACTTTTCTTAAGTTAGAAAGTCACATATTCATATATGAGTTTATATACATATTCATATGCCTCAAACAACATTCATATGCTTCAAACACGATCCTCAGATACCATTGTGTTGGGTTTTGTATTCCAGCGTATTGTTACACCACTATGTTGTGTTCTCCATTTCATAGTACTATAATAGTATTGTAAAATAGCACAGTGCTGAGTGAATGAACACATGATAAAAAAATCATCAGATGGATTATCATCCTCATTGAAATGTTTACTGCCAAGTTGATGATGTTAAAAATACAGAGAAACAGTTCAGCAGTATTTCAATACAATAAGCTATTTTTTGTCATGGTTAATCCTTCTAAAACTAAAAAAGGGGGCTTGTTCTCTAGACAAAATAAATTTATATCTTTTCATCAAGAAACATACATTCTACTAATTACTATGCTGTATATGAATCTATATTCAATAAGATTAAGCTTCTAGTAAGATGTTTATGATCTCAACATAAATATATCTGAACAATCTGCAAAAATTACACAATCAACGTGAGAACATGTGATTTTCACTATGAAGCACATTGTCTGTCTGTCTGTCTGTCTGTCTGTCTGTCTGTGTGTGTTTTGGCTCAGCAATCATAACCCTGCAATACACAAAGCCATCTAATAACTGCGGATGAATTACAAATGTCTTCCACATGGAGTAGTGCTATGCATATGTAAATGCTGCTACACTCAACCCTATAACTGTAAAGCAGTACAATCAACATAAGCAAATTCATGCTTTTATTTTATTTTATTTTATTTTGTAAAGTGTTAATGCTCAGCGGATCCTTTGTTTTGTGACAAGTGCAATGTGAGGACCCTTGAAACCCTCATTTATCACTGCTCCTTTTCCCCCCTCTTTCTTTTCGGGTGATATTTATTTTTAACGGCTTATGATCTCCACTGGATAAGAAGACATTTTGAGGTCGAGAGCTGTGGAGGTTCAGGGTGGGAGGGAGACGGCTATTTTGAATCTTCTGACGGTGAGGTCTCTTTCACTAAGGAGCTCTCTGTGGGTTTCTGGCATTGTAAGTGTTTTGTCTGCTTGCAAGTGAGCAGGTGATCGATGGGGAAAGTGTTCATTGATTTGTTGTAGTGCCTGCGCTGCAGCCAACCAGCACCAGAATGAGGAGGCAGCATCATGAATCTCTCAACGATGCATATTTATATGCAGCTGCTGAACTTCTAAATCTCCCGTGAATACAAAGTACTTGTGTGGCCACCAGTTTGCACAATGCCATCCTGCTGCATGTTCTGATATAACTACTGTACTGGAAAATGGATGTGGGAGAGAGGCTCAGTGGGATATAGAAAGGAGAGGTAAGGGCGGGGGTGGGGGAAGGAGCCTTGTACAATTCCTCCTTCTTAGATAGCAACAGAAATGAAATGCGTGTGGGAACAAGCAGGATACGTTCTAATAAATGCTCTCCTTGCCTGAATCTCGAGTTCCACAATTGATTAATGGAAACAAAATCCTTTAAAGATGAATGTTTTCTGTGAGCTAAGCTTTGAGGCTCCCTGATAATGATGTGGTTAAAATATGCTGGCACCATTGAAATCATCATAGCAATGAGCTGTGCGCATGAGAAAGTACCTCCCCTGAGTAAATCGGGGCTTCACTTCACTTCGGGAGAGAGTAGATGAGACAGTATAATGGGAGGGAGGGGTGAGGGCAGGAAGATATAAAGAATCATTAATATTATTGGGAAAAATTAAGTAAAGTGAAATGCAGAAGGATGTTAAGAAAAATAGATGAAGGGGCATACATTTGAGAATGGAGATGGAACGGGAGGGGCAGGAATGAGGCATAAAGCTACAGGGAGGGTTAGGAGACCTGAAAATTCAGATAATATGTATCAAGAAGGACTGTAAATAGGAGAAAGACAATAGAGGAGAAAACAGACAAACACTATCATCGGGGTGGGACATGTCTTTTTCACAGGACATATTCTTTAGTTGAGAAAGATGCATTTTATATAATACAGAATAGGTCACATATTTTTGTAAAAGTGACCAAGTTTAATAAGATTACAGTTTGCAAACAGATTATTTCTGTAAATTTGGAGATTTTTGTACCTAATAATTAAAGCATATTTTCTTAGTTTTTACAAGCCCATAATTAAAGATAAGAAAACTAGGTTGGGGAAATGTTTGCAAAATTGAAAACCATATTTAAATATCATCTATTTTGGAATTATGTTCATTCAGAAAATTCTGAAGACCAAACTCAGTTAAATATTGTCAACGATAATAGTACTACAGAGCTTCCAAAGAAAGCTCATTTTATTATGAGATTAGGGCTTGTCTTAGCTGAAGTTTTATCAAAGAAACATAAAAGGAAAAGTCAAATTCAATGTCTAGGTAGAGTCTCACTCCATTATCAAAACCAAGCTTATGTGTTTCCACACAGAGTTATAGCATTCGCTCAGACCAAAGTGCAGCTGCTCTTCTGACCATAATAGGAAATGGCCTTCTTCCAAGCCCTTCCCTTTGAAATTCAAGGAAAGTTGTCAAGCCTTAACTCTCAGAGGCTTAGGAAAATGGACCGATTTTGAATGTTAAAAGGCTAGCACATAGTCAGTGCTGGTATTAGATTTCAGTATTACTAAGCATGTTCAGGTTTTTTAAACAATATATAACACCTCTGATATGCATAAGAACACACACACACACACACACAGTACATATACACACAAAAGCTTCTTCTACAGGTCAATGATGTTAAACTCTCTCCTAGCAATGTTCTCCCCCTAGTGGTGAGTCAGCAGAAAAAGTGCCTTCTGCAATGGTAAACCTAGTTTCCTTCCCAGAATTGCTGTGAAACATATAAAACATAATGTGAAACTTTACTTTTCTCACTGAAAAAATAGCAAAGCAATATTCTTAATTTTAACATAATGTTTTTCTATTTTTAAATTTAAAATTATTTAATCTTTAGCAAAGTTATGCAATTATTATAAACTCATCAATGTTCCTTACTACAAGGACATTTCTGAGGTTACATAAGGACATACTATGCTGTTATTTTTTAATCTGCTACCTTTAGACTTTACCTTCCAAGTACTTGTAACTTACTTCCATAGACAGACTAAACCTGAATTCTCAGGGCATAGAAGGCAAACTACCAGGGTTTATTCTTATTTCTCATTTACAGGTCTAATCATAGCATCCTTAGCCCATCCTGCTGAAACATGGAAAACTTTTATTGCTTATGCTCTCAGCCTACGTGGCACAGATTAGAGGCAACACTGAGTACTTTTTTTGTTTTTATAATTTGTCACAACAAGAAATAATCGTTAGTTCATGAAAGATACAGTGGTTTGTTTACATGATAATCTGAGTTCAGGTCTCCTCTGAGAAATCATTTGTGAAAATTCTGATTATTATTTGATTCTTTTAAATACCAAATAGAAATGAAGTCTTGATTTAGAGTTAGACATCTAATGGTGGGTTGGAGTTTTTCTCTGTTCAACATGGAGGTGCATGAAGGCTCTCCATGTTTTCAGGTCTTAGAAGAAGTTAATGGAGGAATACCAATTTCAGACTGTGTGGCTAGAATTTGAGGGTCAAAGAATAATGGTGTAAATATGGTGAGAAACTCTTCTGGTGTTTCAAAGGTAACTATTAAAACCCTTTGCATACTTACACAGCATTAGGCAAGAGAAAAAATTTTAAACCAAAACTTCTTTAAATACCAAACTATGTCCATCTAGATTGAGTTCACCTAAAGGTCTAAAGTAGAAGATGAATAATGCTTCCTCATTTTCATTGTATGGGGAACTTTTTGAGAACCTTAGAAAGGCTGACTCCCCATTAAAATTTTATATCCCACGATGATTTACATATAATTTTAGGGTTTGATGAATTGCTTAAAAATTGTCTATAGACTTTTAAGGAGAGGACATACTCTGTACAAAGAAGTTTTCTACTTATTTGTATATATATAAAATTTTGCTAAGTGTTGATTAAGGTAAGAGACATTCAGAGTTCTAAAATATGGTTTCAAATAAATGTTCTGTACTAGGGATTTTAACATAATTTACTAAAAATTACATAATTTAAATTTAAAAGGTAGAAACCAGGGCCACATCAATATATACCAAAATATCAATTGATCTTAATTTCCCTTCCTCTAGATAGGAAATCAAGAGATATAGCCATATGAATGAAAATGAACAAGAAGTGGCAGTTTTGTTGACTTTTATATGAGACATTTTGTTTATGTTGAATTGATGTACTTACCTGATAATTCTACAGTTGTATAACTATTTCATGTGTTACATATAACATCATCTCTAAAAATGTATTTATAGCTATAACATTGTGACTCTCACCAGGTACAATCTGTTTCATTACACAGATGTAAAAATACTGAATACAAACAAAACCTATTATCATAGTAGCTCTCAGTCACAGTGGTCTCATTTATCACTAAGTTGTAAGGCTGTCCCTCAAGCAGATTCTACCTTCCTTGTGTTGAAAGACCAGAGTTGCTACTGTCTATGTTATTATGTTGTTATTATATATATCTTTCTTTCCTCCTCTATCCATATCTATCTATCTATCTATCTATCTATCTATCTATCTATCTATCTATCTATCTACATATATATATCGTGTGTGTGTGTGTGTGTGTGTGTGTGTGTGTGTGTGTGTGTTACCAGGAAACAAACCCGGAGTCTTGTACACTATAGGCAAAGGATCTACCAGTGAGCTACACACCCTTTTCCATTTTTTGTTCTATGATTCCATTGTGTGATCGAAGGGATTTTCAATGATTTTTCTTAATGAAAAAGTTGGCGAGACTGTTTGAAATGGGCATGAATTATGTAAAGTTTTAATATTGGATAAGTCATCTAATTTGGGGGCAGCTTTCTGCATGTACAAGATGCCTAATATAATAGTAAAACTGGTTTTTAAATTTAATAACATGTATAGCAACATTTCTGATATAAGTAAACATTAAATAAGCAGTATTTGCTGCATTATTATTCTTAGAAGTATTATCAAAATAATAGAAGCAAACTGGGATGAATCTAGCAAGGCATAAACCCATCAAATCCTTCACCATAGCATGAAAAAAATGAAATTAAACAATTAAAAATAGACAAACTGTACTTCCAGTATGGCCTGCTTACTTAGATCTAATGCACCCATTAACCAAAGGAATGTTTAATAGTACAACGGGGCAATGTGTATTTCCAAAGTTACTTAAAACTGTATTTAATATTTTCTTGTCTGAATTGTTTATTTGCAAAAGAAATAATAAGGATGAAAGTCACTATTAATCAGCCTATGCATCCAGTACAAGTTAAAGTAATAAAAACTTTAAGTAAAAGAATCTCTAAGAATATTGTGCAATATTACAACAAGCACAATACCTAGTTTCCTTAAGGCAAGATTTGATATCAATGATGTTGGCAAAATAAATATTTGGTCCATTGTTTACAGAATGAATCTAAATAGCATCTATTTTGTACATTGTGACATACTCAAAAATCTGAAGTAAGTAAAACATTGTTTTTTATGGCACTATAAGGCACCTATTGAAATGAAAGTGCACTTTTATTAACATTAAGTAAAACAATTTTCTTGACACTCCCTTAATCTTAATAGAAGTAAAGAGCTCTAACAAAACAGTGGTCAGATACTATATGATGTCCAAATACAGAAATAACATACAACTCTTTCTTTGTTGAAAATCACTATCTCTTATTCATTACTTTTTTTGTTTAGATTTTATGCTGAGACAAAGTACAAACTGACATGATTTGATTTTTCCTCAATGGATCAGGTACTTTCCTCACATAGAAACAATTTTGCTAATAGTGTTTCTACAGAATTGCCTCAGAAAATACAGAATATTCATCGAGCTTCAGGAGACAGGAACATTACCAGAAGATATAAAATGACTCATTGATAAACTCCAACTGTGCCCAACTCAAGGGCAATAGTAATTTGGTCATTTTTCATATTGCTTTAATTCTCCAGACTTTTGCTTTACCCATAATAGAGGAATTTTAAAATTGGAAAAAAAATAGCTCTATGTATTTTCATGTATTATTTGAGAAAGTAAGTGCTGTATTTTTAATGGAAATTGAAAATTAGTTTTGCAGGGATAACTTAGTCTAATAAATTAAGATGAATTTGAACTTCCTTCCCAGTCTCTCATTGTCTCAGTAATTCACACTGATGCCTGAGGCAGAACGTTTCCTAATATTGTCTCCAGTACACCACTGAGAAACTCAGACTGATCCTTGAAGGCTCCCTTTACACCTACAGCAGCATAATTTTGAAGAAATGGATGTCAATGTGCCACATACAGACATCCTGCATCAATCTTAAAGGACATAGGAATAACCTCTGGATTACTAGTCTGCATCTAGTATGCAATTGGGGATGATAAATAATTCACGTACCATTGTCACAAAGAAAATACCAGCCAAAGCCCTTACAAAGACCGCAATCACCTGTTCCCTTCCTCTGTGTTCAGTGGAGAATTACAGGAACAGGCTGTTTTCCTTTGTCAGGTTGCTCACTTAATGGATGAGACTTTACTCTCTAGCAATTTTATAATCTTGTTCAGTTAAAACTGAGCTGGAAATATTAGAAAAGTGACTAAAACCTTAGAACAAAGACCTAAGAATATTGTTCAACCTTCTACTGTGATGTGCATTAATAAGTGCAGATTCTAGAAACTCACAAACTACTAATGTTTTGTTTCTATCTGGTATTTCTCTTGACTGAAAAATAAAACTAAAAAAGCAGAATGATAATGGTTTTTATTACACAAATTTCCAAAACCATTTACCTGTTCTTCATATTTTCCTTGACACTTATAGTCATTATCAAGTACCCGGATATGTTATGTTACAAAGTATTTTTAACATATTATAAACAAAGAGGTTAAATAATACCACCCCTCATTCTATTTTGTTGATGTTACTTCAAGTTTATCTTTCTTTCTGTTTTGACTTCTCTTGTCTGAGATAAGAGGGGAAGATTTACAGAATTACTATCATCATAGAGGAGGAAGACTACTATCATCCATTTCAGCTAACCACCTAAGTAAGTTTTACATAATTTGAGTCATTGACCTAACATGAAGTCAAAATACCAATGTCCAGAAAGAAGACATACATGAAGCTCCAAAATACTATAAAGTGGCTGTCAATGAAAAAATGATTGGGGAGAAATTTAAACATCAGTTAAGTGTGTGTGTGTGTGTGTGTGTGTGTTTGCGTGCGCGCGCACATGCGTGTGTACCCATGAATTCACCTGGGTAAGTGTAAAAGTATGTATAAAAGTAACTTTCATCCATCAGATGTAATTGTTGTCTCAGAGCCTTACTGCTAAATAAGCTCACCCTTTCTAGTTCCTTCTGAACTCTGGCTGGCTGGTTCGACTCAGCTGTTGTGGCTTAAAACTCCTCTCTAAGTGGACTGATTCAAACTGGCTTCCCTTGGCTTCTCAGCAAATTTCTCTGCTTGGAAAAACTGCCTCAGATTCCTCAAATTGAATTACACTGACTGCATTAACTGAATAGAACTGAATAGAGCTGTACAAACTCAACTGCCTTCCAGTGAACTGCACCAAAATGTACTGAACTGAACTCAACTGAACTCCACTGAATTATTTAAACTCAACTGAACTGCACTCTCTGAACTCTCTTCGCACCTGACTCACTCTACCCTTCTCTTTAAAAAGCCTCTTTTTCTTGTCTGACATGTTTCTTATATCCTAACTCTGACTCATTTTCTCAAATCTTTGACTCATCACTTTGTCTGCCCCTCAAGTAGACATCACTTTCAAACATGGCTGCTTCCTGCTACAAACTAACTCTATTTCCTTTGTTAGGGATTAAAAGTGTGTACTAAGGGTGTGTCTGTATTACAGCCAGAGGAATTAAAGGTATGTAGCATGTCTACGTTCCAGCTGGATTACATAGACTTAGGAGGACTTTGGATGCGATCCCTTGCTAGAGCAGCCATGTTGCTGGATTAAAATTCTTCTACGTGGTTGTACATCTGGAAACCAGAAGTCATATTCAGTATCTTTTCCAGTAGCTCTCTATCTTATTTTTAGAGGCATGCTGTCTTACAGAACCTGGATCTCAGTAATTCCTCTAGATTATATGGCCAGTGAGCTACAGGGATCGTCCCACTTCCATAAACCGACTTTCCTTACTAATGTTAGCTTGTGCTGCAATATACAGCTTTTAATGGGTGCTAAGGATTTGAACTCAGATCTTTAGGCTTGCATAACAAGCATTTCCTGACTGAGCTATTATCTCCCCAGCTCCTGGTTAACATTTTTATATCCCAGTAGCAAAACTGTTGAAAATAAATCAAGACAACAATATCATTCATGATAGTTATAAGACTAAAGAATAAAGGCCAAAGAATGAAACAAAAGGAAATACAACTTCTACAATAAAAATTATAAAACACTAAAACACTTGAAGATACAAAACTGGTGAAGATCCTATGTATTTATAATGGGATGAATTTGCTAAAATGACTACTTTCCCTTGTGGGATTTACACACTCAATGTAAACCCAAAAAAGCATCAGCATTTGCAGAAATAGAAAAACAGGTTGTACTATTTATATGTAAATCCAAAAGAAATCAAATGTTAAAGCAATGGTGACCATAGAAGTCAGATTTGAGGCATCACCCTGACCTTGGGACATACCACTTCAGTAACCAATAATTTCAAGTACAGGCATAAAAATCAACAGAGAGAGATGTATCACCCAGTATATTCTCAAAGTCACTAAAAACATGCAATAAAAATAATATTTTTGAGGGGGTAGGTTAGAGGAGTTAGGGATTGTCACAAAACCTTTTATATTCTCTTTCTAAACTTACTAATTTGAAGTCACCAAGACCATGGCAAAAGTAGCTTCCTTGTCCTTTCCTGTCATCAGGAGTATGTATCCTTACACATGGTTTCTGTCAATAGTTAAGACAACAGACATAGTCTCTAGCAACACCATGTGCCATAGACTTGAGCACAGACTCTGGTGCGAGTACAGACTATGAACATCAACATGACTTCAGTCTGATCATGGACATCCATATGGTCTTCAGTAGTAATATAGACCATGGACATCAACACAGACACTGGATCCAGTAGAATCCCTACCTAAAAGTAACAGCCTAGACAGAAAGCTATTAAAGGAAACTCTTTTTTTGTTGTTTTTTTTTTTAATTAGTTATTGTCTTTATTTACATTTCAAATGATATCTCCTTTCCTAGTTTTGCCTCAGGGGAAAAAAAACTGTTCCCTCCCCCCTCCCCCTGCTCACCAACCCACCCTCTCCTGCTTCTTGGCCCTGGTATTCCCCTACACCTGGGCATAGAACCTTCACAGGACCAAGGGCCTCTCCTCCCATTGATGACTGACTAAGCCATCCTCTGCTGCATATGCAGCTGGAGCCATGAGTCCCACCATGTGTACTCTTTGGTTGGTGCTTTAGTCCCTGGGAACTCTGAGGGTTCTAGGTAGTTCATATTGTTCCTCAAAATTGAGAGTAGGATGTTAAAATGTCGACAGTTGATGGCTTTGGGCACAGGTATGGGTGAGGAAGAATTTATTTTCCTTAAGGGTCTAGCCTCCTGGAGTTTGACCATGCTTCAGCAAATGTATGTGTATATGGGCAATACAAGATGAAACTGTTTCTTCTTTCCTCCTCCTCTGTCTCATTCTCCTCCTCTTTCACCTCCTTTCTCTTCTCCTTCTTTGAGGGGAAGTCATAAGTGGTTGGGGGCAGACCTGGGAGGACTAGAAAGTGAGTGTAATTGGAGTGCATATTGTGAATTTCCCAAATAGTCAATGAGAATATTATTTTTAAAAAGAATAATGTCTTCAAGAAATGATTGAAAGAAAGTTAAATATCTATATACATGCATGCACACGTACACATACACATACACACACAAAACACACACATGAATTAAACTTTCTTTTTTTTGAGACAGGGTTTCTCTGTGTAGCCTTGGCTGTCCTGGAACTCACTCTGTAGACCAGGCTGGCCTTGAACTCAGAAATCTGCCTGCATCTGCCTCCCAAGTGCTGGGACTAAAGGCGTGTGCCACTACTGCGCTGGGAAACTTTATTTCTTAACACATAAAAGTTAACTGAAAAATAGTTTTCAAAAACCCAAATCTAAGATTTCAATCTATAAAATTATGAAACTGCTTCAATCTAGGAAAGAAAAGAAAAATACTTTAAAATAGTATATGCAGCTTCTTTAAGTTTTAAAATCCCATTTATTTATTTACTTATTTATGTATGCATGTAACTTTTTGTGTGTATGTGTGCATGTGTGTGCTTGTGTGTTCTAACACAGGGCATCAGATTACAACTTGTAGAATTCTGCCCTCTCCTTCCACCATTAGGATCTTGGGGATTGAAAACAAGTCATCAGGCTTTGTGGCTTTTATCTGACTAACCATCTCAACAGTTAAGAAATAATCTTTTTGCTCAGAGCCTCATGCACCAAAAACAAACAAAATCAAGATTAGACAAAAAGTACTCTTATAAACTAAGAGGCTTCTCCATAGTAAATGAAACAATATACTAATAGGCAACATGCAGAGTGAAAGAGAATATTCAAAATATCTACTACCCAGGATATATAAAGTATCTAAAAAATAAAGATTATATAATCCAATTAAAATATACAAATATATGAAAGACACTTATAATGTGAAGACATAGGAATGAACAACATGTATATAGAGATCTCAACTTTATGATCTATCAGAGAACTGTAAATAAGAACTCTCATGAATACCACCTCACCACTTGGGATGGATATTACTAAAAAAACAACAGAGTTGCAAATGCAGAGGATCGGGAACTCATAGTGTGTATGGGGATGCATCAGTATAGCCATTCTGGAAACAAATGATGTTCTGGCAAAGTAAAAGCTAGAAGTGCCATACAGAATATCTGCGACTTGTTTATAAAAAAATGAAATAATCACATTGGAGAGATGTTCCCATGACCATTTTTATTGCAGTACCATTCACAGAGCCAAACTAGATGTCCATTAATTAATAAATATAAGAAGACATTGTTGCATATATATGTAAATATATGTATATATATGAGTATATATATGCCTTTAATATAATTCTGTTATATATCACAAAATGGGTGAAAACATTATGTTAAGTGACATAACCTACATTTAGAAATATAGGTACTGAATATTCTATCTTGAATGTGGGAGACAGAATAAGTTGACCTCAGTGTAGAAAAGAAATAGAAATTACTGGAAAGTAAGAGAAGGGTGGAGTTGAGAGAGGTGGGATAACAACTACCATAATCCATTTATTTGGAGAAATATTTTCCAGTGTTTAATGGTATAATGATGTGACTACATTTTACAATAACCTACTATGTTCTTTATGAAGAACTAGAAGAGTGGACCACAATGGCTTCATACATGAATAAGTTATGAGATGGACATATTTTTTAGCCTGAGTTTGTTAGAATTCAGTGTATGTATGCATTAAGATGAAATGTTGTATCTTACAATGCAATAATGTGTTAATTAAAGGCATTGTTTCTCAGGAACTCTTACATTGTATCAGCAGGGCTTTGATGCAGTTTTAGAGCTTCTGTATCTGTGTCTCTTCTAGACCCATTATTCTGGTAAAGGAAAATTACGATAAAATGTCTACAGATATGTTTCAATACCTGTAGATCAATGTCTTCCTCATCTCTCCTACGAGAAGTTTCTTGTAGTTGGGAAACAGCACAGAGACACACAACTGGACAATGTATTGGGAGGGAGGAACTTTGGGGCATTCAGTGCTAAATAGGATGTCTTCTAACTGCTCCCCTCGAGGCTCAGAGGTCTATGTGGAAGAGGAGGAACGTCTGTATGAGCCACAGTGATGGATGACTCTGCAAAAACAGTGTTTTCCAGACACAATAGCACTGATGTACATATGAAATCACAGACAAAATGGCACAGTACATAAGAGCTGCACAGGTTCAAGTCAGACACTGAGAGAGGGAAATGACACAGGGCTCTCATTCCTAACCAGAAGCTTCTTGCAGTTGAAAGCTGCTGGGAAAGAGGAAGTCACTTTTCTACAATGAGATATCACTGCGTTTCTGAGGAATACACGAGGGAAGGTCCCATGCCCATAGGGAGTTTGCCAACATAAAATGAACTCCATGTTTGTTTTGTGGGCCCTCTTTTTTCATTTGTTTTGCTTTGACATTTTTTTTTGTCTCATTGGATTTTTGTATGTCATGATTTTGGTTCTTTGTTTTGGGAGGAAATTTTGTTTATTCTTTTATTTGAGAGAAAGGAAGAACATAAAGTTGTAGGTGAGGAAGTAAGAGGAGTTGGGAGAGGCAAAAAACACTAAAAATAGACTGTAAATGTTTAATAAATAATTCTTTAAAATCCATTAAACATTCCAATATTTAGTCAATGTGCATGCCACTATTCTCAATCTAAATTCAACTTCTGAGACAGAAACCTAAACATATTCCCCCAAAATGCAAAATATGTATAGGCAAGGTTATTATTGAAGTATTGATTTAAGGAATCACCTTAAAACGACCCAGCAATGCACAGAAATATCTAGTATACTGTACAGATATAAAAAAACAAGGAACACAGACTAAGAAGAAGGAGCTTGCCACATATGCATAAGGACTTAAGTTTGGATCCCCAGTATCGATGTAAAAAGATAGTAAGAATCTCTGGCATTTTCTGGCATGCAAGTCTAGCTGATTTAATTAGACCCTTTCTCAAAAGAAATTGCATAAAATAAGAGAGGAAAACACCCTATATCTGTAAACATATATACAAAAAGACACACACAGACACAAAGAAACACACACACACACACATACCACTACTACTACTACTACTATAACACTACCTTCTAAGTTTTGCAGGATTACCCATTAAACAAAGAAAGAAAAATACAAATGAGAGCCTATAGGAACCACTTTTTTTTTTAAAGAAATGAGATACATGCTCCACTATGTTCATAGCAGCCTTATTTATAATAGCCAGAAGGTGGTAAGAACCCAGATGTCCCTCAAAAGAGGAATGGATATAGAAAATGTGGTACATTTACACAATGGAGTACTACTCAGCTATTAAAAACAATGAATTCATGAAGTTCGTAGGCAAATGGATGGAACTAGAAAATGTCATCCTGAGTGAAGCAACCCACTCACTGATAAGTGGATATTAGTCCAGAAGTTCAGAATACCCAAGATAAAATTCACAGACCACATGAAGCTCAAAAAGAAAGAAGACCGAAGTGTAGATACTTCGGTCCTTCCTAGAAGAGGGATCAAAATACTCATAGGAGGAGTTACAGAGACAAAGTGTGGAGCAGAAACTGAATGAAAGGCCATCCAGAGATTGTCCTACCTGGAGATCCAGCCCGTATACAGTTACCAAACCCATACACTATTGTGGATGCCAACAAGTGCTTGCTGATAGGAGCCTGATACAGCTGTCTCCTGAGAGATTCTGACAGAGCCTGATGAATACAGAGGTGGATGCTCTCAGTCAACCATTGGACTGAGTACAGGGTCTCCAATGAGCTAGAGAAAGGACCCAAGAAGTTGAAGGGGTTTGCAGCCCCATAGGAGGAACAACATGAAACAACCAGTACCTCCAGAGCTCCCAGGGACTAAACCACTAACCAAAGTGTACACATGGAGGGACCCATGGCTCCAGTAGCATCTGTAGCAGAGGATGGCCAAGTTGGGCATCAATGGGAGGAGAGGCCCTTTGTCTTGTGAAGGATAGATGCCCCAGTGTAGGGGGATGCTTGGACAGGGAAGTGACAGCAAATGGGTTAGTGAGCAGGGGGAGGGTGGATGGGATGGGGGGGTTGGAAGGTAAATGAGGACAGGGGATAATATTTGAAATGTAAATAAAGAAAATAGCTAATAAAATATATTAAAAAAAAGAAATGAGTATAAGAAAATGAATATATCTCCAGCTGCACATCTGTACAAAGAAAGTTCAGGAAACACACACAAATACACACACACACACACACACACACAGAGAGAGAGAGAGAGAGAGAGAGAGAGAGAGAGAGAGAGAGAGAGAGAGAGAGAGAGAGAGAGGAGCTACATAGAAGGGATAGGAGAGAAAAGTGTGGAAAGAAATCATGGAATATGAAGTCGAAGAGAACAAAAGCTTTACAACCTTTAAAGAATCCTTCAGAGTCTTAGAACCACACTGTCAGATGTTTTCCTAAACCAATAAAATCCTAAAACCAGCATTCTCAAAAGTCACATAGCAGCTTGAAGCTAACTGTAACTCCTGGCAGGTTCAGTGAATCCAACTTGGTCTTTCTGTTATCATGGCATATATGTGATGTTCAGATACATATACAGACAAAACACCCATAGACATAAAAATACCCAGTCTTTTCTTTATGTGTTTGGTTTATGTAATTATACTATTGTTAATGCAAGTGTGTATTATTAGGTGTAACTAGATGTCAGGTGTATGTGAAATCTCTGTCTTGTTTGCACACCTTTTCTGTTAGTCTGAGATTATTTCAATGTAATTTAGAAAAGCACCTATTAAAATAGATATTACTTTTGAATTGACATAGTGTAGCTTGCATGGTAATAATAGGCTTGACTTTATGTGTAATTCACTCTGGTCTCCAGGTTTCAGCCATCCACTTATTAGCATAATGTTCCGGTATAAGATAATTGACTAAGACATCCAGTAATTATGTTGCAATCTTAAGATTAGATTACATAGGAAAAGCTGTGCAAGTATTTAGGATAAATATAAATGGTCTTAATTTCTCTTAACATCCTATTCCTACTACTCTGGATATTTTATTTTTCAAATTAGCAATTTCCAAAGAAGTTTTGTCCTGTTATTGACTTCTTCTTCATTATATTTTTGTTGTCATTATTTATTTAATCAGGAAATACAAGATACAAAAACAGCAAACAATGCTGTTCAGTGTCTTATTATTTCAGTGTAGATGGATTATATCATTTTTTCTGAAAGACAAGCTTGGTGCTTAAAAATTCAATCAGCTTTTCATAGCATGCCAACTGTGAAAAACATCATGGAAGATTATAGAAACAAAGAAATCCTCCTGGGTGCAATGTAGCTTGAAAGCATATGTGTATAGAAATGACATTTGTCTGGGAATGTGAAAAGACTTATGACAGAGGTGTGTACCATCTCAGAAAAGAAGATTCAACTCTGTGTGTTGCTGGTAAAGAATGGAAGGATAAGAAGTGATGTCAGGTTACTGTAAGTGACCATCTATATTTTCTTTTCAGGTGAACGTGGAAAGAAACAATATTTTATGGGTGTAGAACAATGTATAGATGCAGAGAGAGATGCAAACTGAATGGGAGCCTTAAAAAAGTGAATTGTACACTAGAGAATGTTGAACAGTGAAGTAGAGACAGAAATGGAAGAACTAAATAACCAACTTCTAATTTATATCTGTTATTACTTATCTTTTTTTCTATAAGATGATTACCTATGCAAAATATATACAAACAGATATGACTGTGAATGTCTAACATAACATCATATTGGAGGGTGATACAAGAAGATCAGGAGTTCAAGGCCAGCCTGACAAAAGTAAGATCATATCACACACAAAACTAGCACAGTTACAACAAACAAATAAATAAACAAAGACCAAAAACAAAACAAAACAACAACAAAAACTCCTCTAAATCCTGGAAGGATTATTACATATCTTTTGCCATAACTCAGAGATAATAATTAAAGGATCTTTTGCCTTTAAAGTCTAATTCTAGTTCTTAAAATTGGACTCTGGAACAATGAACACCAGAAAAAGTCCTAACATTGAGATCTGAATGCGAGAGAGGTATACCCACAAAGAAAGAAAATTATGTAAAAAGCATGATTATCTGAAACGACATCTCCCTACATGTGTCCCATATCTGCATTCCTTCCTCACGTCTGCATTTTTTTCTTAGAGCATATTAAGGAGGTTTGAGTTGGTTTACCATATGAACAGGTCTCCCAAGACAATTCTTTATTTGTTAAACTAAAACAGAGCATCAGCTTAATGGGCAGCAGGAAGGCTGGGTGATTTTTGTAGACTTGCTGCTGTCTCCTTGTCACTTCTAGGGTGAGGGACAGAAACTATGATTACTCATTTCCCAAATTTCTAAGTAAGAATTTTTCATTATTTTTGTTCAATAGTTGCTATTGCACACCAATTATTACACACAATTATGACATGAATAGAAATTAATGTAATAATAATAATGCACACAATTATTACAAAAATATTCATAGCCATTTGTGGGAATCAATGATAAATGATATGTAAGTATTAAAATACTCATTATAAATTATGCTTGATGAGTTTTGATTCATTTGGCACAAGCTAAATATATGAGGCTATGATAACTTTTTACAAAACTTACTCTGAGTAGTTCTCCATCTAAATAGAAAACACAAAGTGACATATAAGTAAATAAAAATGGTAAAATGATCACTTTCAGATTTAATGGCTGTGCTTAAAGTAGCAATATCACAATTTCTCTTAGTATTCTTCATATTACTTTCCTTCCAAACTCAAAACATTATCTTCTTTCTTATAAGTCCAATATATCAAGGATTTTATTTACTACAATATCCACCTAAATTCATCTTTAATTTTGACATGCTCTAAAACATATTCACTTTTGAATAATATCTTTATACTCACAAGAATTGAAAGAGTGCTGGAAGTATAGTCACAAAGATTATTTATATCAGATTGTAAAATCCAATCAGATTATTGGGTAATATGCAAAAAATAAAATTGATCTACTTTTTAAAGGCCATAAAAGCACATTGAGAGTGAAATGCTCCATTAGATCATCTCATCTAAAACTGAATAAGTGGTATTGAATTTTTAGGGCAATTTTTTTTAGTGAACTTGATCCAAAAATCAACATTTCTGGCAATTTATTCAAAATGTATTTATCTAGTTGAAGCAAAAATGTCTATATATAAAATATTAAAAGTTAGATTATACATATATAAAGCCTACAGGCATTTTCTTTCCAGTGACACCTTGCTTATTATCTATTATCTCAGATCCTGTCTCAAGAAGAGACAACTGCCTTTATTCCAAACTAATAGCAATCATCAATCTAGAAGAGGGATAGAGTAAGTCATCATTTCTTAATAAAACAGAAAGGTCATTATTTTTTAATAAATGAAGCTTTGGTTTACTTTAAGCTAGAATCACTTGGAGAGGGGAGAACAGAGAGAAAAAGTACAGAGAGATGCTACAGATGGAAATGTGATGGCAACTGAATTCCTAAGTTAACCTGTGCCAGGTATATAATGCAATGGCTAACTACATAGAAAATCAACTTAAGAGTAGAAAGTCCATTTGTGGGTAAGACATAGTTACATAGTAATTTTGGAAAGTAGGTGGCAATTGGTTATGACCAGATGATTTTGACTGGGAAGGTAGAGAAGAGATGTTCTTAGAAATTGATAGGTCAGTAGGTAGATATTTCTCCCCCTAAAAAGCAGGTAATACCCATATTTTCTGTCAGGCTTTCAAATGTATTCTTTCTTCAGTAAATAACTCAGGCATATTTACTGTATTTTAACCCTCTATCCTACCCTACTACTTCACCACCAAATTTATTTTAAGAAGGTTATTATTTAGTCTTATTCATTTATTCGTTTTAGTTCATTTGTTTCCAAAAGTTGCCCCAGTTTAGATTTTGAAAGTCAGAGAAAAATAAACCATGTGGCTGACATTTTTTTAAAGAAAATAATTGAAAGAATGGACCCATTGATACTTTTAGTGTCTACAAAGCAATACATCCTACACTGGAAATTAGATTGCCTTAGATTAGCTATTGTACCCTTCATTGACAAATGCTTATATTAAGTGAGTGTTTCCTGTTATTAAAATCATCTGTTGGACTTACTGTAAAACAATTAGATTAAAAATATCATCTGACAGCAAGTCCCCTATGGTGAAAACAACATCCAAATAAATAACTGAATGGAGAGAAGTTGAATTGGTACCTATGTAGTATTTTCACTACCATGCTCTTGTGTCTTTGATATGCAGAAGTTATTCTGCAGGTTACTAAAAGAGATACATAAAATAACCAACACAGATACAAACTTTTGATCTACAATTTGTTCTGTTTGTGAAATACGCTAGAGCAATAGTGGCACAAACATTGTGGGAGTAACCAACCGATGTCTGATTTGCTTAAGGCCAACACCACTTGATGGAACTCATACCCAACATATAACCACAAAACAGGGATTAGATAACCCTAGCCCAAGGGTAAAACCAAATATAATAAAAAACTAAAACACCCCAGTAAAATAATAAAATGACTCATAATGTCATTCAGCTGTATTCATAAATTGGTGATTTCTATAGCCCCTACTGGGACAAATAGAGGGAGGGGAAACTGTAATCAGGATATATTATATGGGAATAGATTTTACTTTTTTTTTAAACTTTTATTGCATTATGATGAGAAAAGTTACATGATTTCAATTTATCTGAATT